>NW_015539927.1:0-4218 GCF_001515605.1 Sinocyclocheilus anshuiensis
TTACCCTTTTTAGGAAATAAGGTTATTAAAATGTGTGTAATATGTAAAGTTTAATCTTGAACGAAAGGGCACGACAAATGCAGAATGTTGAAATGAAGTAAACTTCGATAGTAGGTACAATATTTGCATTTAAGAGACCTTATAGAGGTATTAACAACTTTTATAGGTGTCGTCGTGATGAATTGAAGCCTCTTGTTAAATGTATGCACGCTCCGCCTTGCAAGAAGCCGATTGGAAGATCGCGCCGTAGGTTGGACGTATGCCACGGATCAAAACCCCACTGCAACGCAGATTCAATTGCTTCTCGCTGTTTACTCTCTCGAGTGAAGGCTTTTGCCGCTTGCTCTCCCAAACGCAGGCTCTTCGCCACTTGCTTTCTCGAGCAAGGCCTTGTCGCCGACACAAAGCCCTCTCGCTCTCTCTTACTTTCACGCTTTTTCTCGCTCAAGACCTTTGGTGAAAGCGCTACAAGCGCTCCCATGCCGTAACATCGCACAGCGAGACCATCTGAGAACTCAAACACTTCAGTTGAACCTTTGCGATCTTCAAAGAACTTAAAGTCTTGCAAACTCAGACTTTTAGCAGGACTGCTCAAGCCTCTGTGTCATCAAGAAAGCAACCAATCCAACGAGGGATCTCCCCAAAAGGACGTCACCCAAACGTCACCTCAGTAACCAATTAGCAAAGGAATTTCCCTCCAGCAGCCATCCAGGAAGCCTGCGTCAGCAACGAGGAAGTAATCTCAGCTTCTCAGATTTCAGCAAAATGCAAGGACAAACAAATCTTACAGCTGCTGAAATGGGTGCTGAACTGGTGAATTGAGTTAAGCAGTAAAGATAAGAAAATATCTGCTTTGTGAATTCTCTCAGGCTGAATTTAAAACCACTCGTGGAAACGAGTTAGAACTTTGAAAACTTCATGCAACTCCGTTAACTCATTTCCTTCTTCTGAACTGTATGTATGTATGTCTGTGTGGTATCTGTGTTTTAGCTTAGTTTTAATGTAATCTAGAATAGCCAATAAATTCATTTTCATTTATAAAGAATCCTTGTCTGGTGTCGTGAAATTTTAAAGTCAAAAACATTGCCAAGATTACGTTACCTAGCTCGTAGCGTATAACTTATCAAATAACGTATTAACCCGTGGCCTGGGAAAATACATAGTCAAATTGTTAATATACACTGACATTAACGTCTCGCAGGACGAGTAGCTGATAAGGTGTAAAATAACAAATTTGAAATCAGTTTTAATCAGGTGGACCTCGAATTTTCAGATTCGAGTCCTTTCAAAA
This sequence comes from Sinocyclocheilus anshuiensis, assembly GCF_001515605.1. NCBI lineage: Eukaryota > Metazoa > Chordata > Actinopteri > Cypriniformes > Cyprinidae > Sinocyclocheilus > Sinocyclocheilus anshuiensis. The sequence continues at coordinate 1,292 of NW_015539927.1, forward strand.
CCTGAGCTAGAAATAAAATCAATGATTAATTCCCTTATAGAATGAATGAGTTCAATTCCTTACAGTACTTACATCTGTTACATAACTTCTTTTAGATGCGAAGCATCCTGTAACGTGGAGGCATGACAACGGGGTTGATGGATTCAAGTGCAGGCTTTATTCAAAAGAGTGGTCACACACCAGCAAACAGGTATAATCCAGGGCGAGACAAAATAATCATCCACAAAACAGGCGAAGGTCAGGGCAGGCAGCAAACAATCAGAAATGAGGCAAACAGTCCAAGGTGAAGAGACAAGGCTAGGCAAGAAAACAAGGAACTAGGAAACACGGAAAGACACAGGATCTAGGGAACGGTACAGGCTAACAATACTGAGCAATAAATGAGTGAAAAAGCAGGCTTTAAATAGGGTGAGACTGATGGAGATAACAAGACACAAGTGAATGCAATCAGTGATCAAGAGTCCACGCAAAGTATTATGGGGAATGTAGTTAGTGAGGGAGTGACAACAGTCTGGGGTGGAGTGCCCTCTGGAGGAGCTCATGGGCACTCCAGCCGGTGATCGTAACACATCCATTGCCTCATTGCCATATTGCAACATTGTTGGTTCGACTGAAATCTGGTGTTCCACAAACAAAGTTTGAACAGAATGAAAAAAAAAAAAAAATGCCACTCATTCGTAGTATCAGCATGACATCTAAGTTTGCCTTGTTTGCATTGAGCATAACTTCCATAGTTCATGATCTCACTAACTTCAAACCAAGGCCATTGATTAGAGTGAAATATTGAAATCTGGCTGTTCAAGTGATTAATAATCAGCACAGAGTTTGCTGTGCTCTCAGAGTTAAAAACTGACTCAATGAGACAGCTGTTCATGTCGCAATATGCTGATTAAGTCAAAACTACAAGGAGTGCCACTCCACCAAGCATAGCAGTACCATATTCTACACGGTAAACACTTATCATGCTGCAATTATGACAACCTGCATTGATTAGGTTGTGCCTCTCATCATCATTAGAGTTCATTTTAACCTGTTAAAAATGGTACCATCTGTACTCAGTCAGAGATCTAAATTAGTGCACATGGGTGGCAAAAGTGCACAAGGATCCCTGTTTTTACTATCGTAAAAATTGTCAACAAAAAAAAAAAAACTGTGAATAATTTTTTTCTAGTGTTGCCAAAAGTCTGACATAAAATAGAAGACAGTTTAGTTTAGCACAGTCTGTTATGAATAATATAGCTACCCTCGCTTAATTTATTAAGCTAATTTTGGAACATGCTGGTAATTTTGGCTTATAATAAAAGCAATTTTACTGTCTGAGCTGAAGATTACAAATAGTTGATGATTAATATAAAATGATTAAAGTCTTCGATTGCATTAAATGCACATTAGAATGTGAATTGTCCCATCTATGCAGTGCCTGAAGTTCAGAAAGTAATGATTTATTTCAAGGTTCTGTATTATGGACTCAGATTCACATACAGATTCAAGGAAAAGTCACGATTAAGTCATTTTTATAATAATAATAATAATAATAATATATCTTTGTTTCACTTTTCTTGGTCTGTCCATTCATTTATTAATATAACCCCATTTTGGACTTCAGAAGACATGGATTAAACAGCTTGATTAATTTATATTGCTTTTACAATGTCTTTTTGAAACATCACATTTTTGGTTGCATGGACTTTCAATGGAGGTAGAGAAATCTCTTTTTATTAAACATTTTATAAAAATTATTTTCATTTATGAGCGAAGGTCTAGGCTTGGAATGACATGAAGGTGAGTAAAGATTTGTTTTTCTTATACTATTAACTAATGTTGTATTTGTGGTGTATATATATATATATATATATATATATATATACACCAAGTAAATATCAAAGTCTCCTAAACATTGTCAACAAAAAAAAAAATACATTTTTTGAGTCAGTTTCTAAAAAATGTTAATTGAGTCTACATAAAAGCACTTTAAGCCAACAATATTCAAATTTTGTTTACAATTTGTGCTTCCATTTCCACCAGTCCCTATTCAGGGGTGTGTTTCCTGAACACTGATGAAACTTAAGCTTAACTACCATAGTATGATGCATTGTTGGAGAAACTAAATACCAAGTCATGACTGTTTCCAAAAAAAAAAAAAACATAGGAACTTTGTTGTTAGAACTGTTGTTAATGACATCAAGCAGGTGGTGGAGTGATAACTTCTGCTAATTAATCAGGTCAAATTAATGTTAGATTGTTGCTGTAAATAATGAACATGGCTTCTCAGGACTGCTTTGATATTTTGGCTCTCCATTATATTGCTCCAACCCTGATTGAACACGCCCCAATCAGCCAATCAAGGTCTTCATGGTTACTTCCCCCTTGTCCAAATACCCGCACTTGTGGTCTTTGCACTTGTAGCGAATCAGCTCATGGGGAAATATGAATAATTCATCATAACTAGTTATAATTAATTATAAATATGTTTGATTGGTCCAGACGCTACACACTTGACCACTTACTTATATGACGCATTTCCTGTATTTGGTCCAAGTGTTCAAGTGAGCATGAAGACCAAAAGTGTGTGAGTTCAGTAGTCTCTATAACAGATCACACAATTTAATTTTGTGGTGCTTCTAATTAATTAATAAAATGCAGTTGCAAATGTTGTACAAAATAATTATCACCACTACTCATTTGAACCAGTAAAACGTGCAACTCTTTGTTTTACTAACAAATTATATTTAATATCTAATTATTATTAATACACTGAACAAAATTATAAACGCAACACTATTGTTTTTGCTCCCATTTTTCATGAGCTGAACTCAAAGATCTAAGACTTTTTCTATGTACACAAAAGGCTTATTTCTCTCAAATATTGTTCACAAATCTGTCTAAATCTGTGTTAGTGAGCACTTCTCCTTTGCCGAGATAATCCA
>NW_015539927.1:4592-11623 GCF_001515605.1 Sinocyclocheilus anshuiensis
GTGTTCGTTGTCCATAACATACTCCTGCCCATACCATAACCCCACCGCCACTATGGGCCACTCGATCCACAACGTTGACATCGGCAAACCGCTCACCCACACGACGCCATACATGCTGTCTGCCCTGTACAGTGAAAACCGGGATTTATCCGTGAAGAGAACACCTCTCCAAAGTGCCAGACGCTATCGAATGTGAGCATTTGCCCACTCAAGTCGGTTACGACGACGGACTGCAGTCAGGTCGAGACCCCGATGAGTACGACGAGCATGCAGATGAGCTTCCTTGAGACGGTTTCTGACAGTTTGTGCAGAAATGTTTTGGTTATGCAAACCGATTGTTGCAGCAGCTGTTCGGGTGGCTGGTCTCAGATGATCTTGGAGGTGAAGATGCTGGATGTGGAGGTCCTGGGCTGGTGTGGTTACACGTGGTCTGCGGTTGTGAGGCCGGTTGGATGTACTGCCAAATTCTCTGAAACGCCTTTGGAGACGGCTTATGGTAGAGAAATGAACATTCAATTCACGGGCAACAGCTCTGGTGGACATTCCTGCAGTCAGCATGCCAATTGCACGCTCCCTCAAAACTTGCGACATCTGTGGCATTGTGCTGTGTGATAAAACTGCACATTTTAGAGTGGCCTTTTATTGTGGCCAGCCTAAGGCACACCTGTGCAATAATCATGCTGTCTAATCAGCATCTTGATATGCCACACCTGTGAGGTGGATGGATTATCTGGGCAAAGGAGAAGTGCTCACTAACACAGATTTAGACAGATTTGTGAACAATATTTGAGAGAAATAGGCCTTTTGTGTACATAGAAAAAGTCTTAGATCTTTGAGTTCAGCTCATGAAAAATGGGGGTAAAAACAAAAGTGTTGCGTTTATAATTTTGTTCAGTATATTTAACATACATTGCAAAGGTTTCCATGACCTCTCTCGAGATCTCGGCAAAAAGTCCCACGATTTATTTCCACAACATGATGCGTTATGGGATACACTAAGCCTCAATTACTGCTCCGGAGCAGTATTCAAGTTGGTGTTGATTTAGTGTGCGTTAAGGGCACTGCACATTGGCATTTTTAAGCTCCGGCACAGTCTTGCGCACTTCATGTTTCTCGCACGCGCTCTCAAGTGGCCAAGACCGCAAGTGTGGGTATTTGGACAAGGGGATGGACAAGGGCTTCCTTAGTCTTGCAGGCAAGTAAGCAGGTGGTTGGAGTTAAAATCTGCAGGATCTGAAGGATGTTGGCCTTCCAGGAGCAGGATTGGACACCCCTAATGTAGATTGTACTAGCTTGCTTATTTTGCTCAAGAACATGATCTATTTAAATCCATATGGTATCCTAACAAGAAACTATTCTTCTAACCACAGGTTGAGACCTGTAGTTCGGACCACACAACTTTACGATGCTGTTTGCAAATTGTTGTTGTAACTATGGATTTGTGAAACACCAAGTCATTGAACTAAGTTGGTAATGATGGAACTTGGAAGCATGCTTTTGGGAAATACACCCCACTTCGATTTACACGCCAATACACTAAGGGGGAAAAAAAAATCAATATGAACATGAAAAAGATACGGGCAATTTTACACTAGAGCATTATCTGTCATGTTTATGGACATTTGACCAAATCCGATTGAAATTTCATTCTGATTGCAAGGGGTGGTTTAAACCTTTTCTTATCAGTTTGATAGGACATGTAAAAACTTGATCGGATTGAAAACAGAAACTGAAAATCTCTAAGCATGTGCAATGATGTAGAACTGGCATAATGACGTATGATGCATGGAACAAGCTGTTGTTGTTGAATCATAAGTGTCATTCTAAAATTCTCCTTCCACTAGTGTCTGTGAAATGGTGTTTGACAAATGCACCACCAGTCCTTGTTTTGGACTTTCATCCGTAGACACCTCGTTTTGGGCACAGAAAGCAACATTTTTATTGCTTGATAAACATAAACAGCAAAACACAAAGCTTCATATGCTCATTGCCTCCTAATAAGCACTTGAAACAGATACATATCAAGTCTGCTTTTTGAAACAAAGGAAAGAAGCAGGAGGAAGGCTAGTATGCATGTTTTGAAACGGCAGGAATCTCTCTTTATTCGTGCAGTGTGTGCATGTCAAAAATCAAATCTGACTGGAGGCTTATGACATTTAAATGCGCACATCACCCCGATTCATCAATCAGAATGACTTCATTTTGACTGAAACAAAAATTGTCCATGTAAACTTAACTAGTGACTTGGAGGCACTGCCCCCTTTCATGTGAATTTGTGACCGTATTTAATCATACCTTCCTCATATTCATGTTATGCTTTAGTATCTTAATGAAACTTTATTCGCTGGTACCACTTTAGAACAATTGTATTATTTTCTCATCCAAAGCTCATTTGATTGTTGCTTGCCAGAGAAAATGTCTCTGTGTGGCAAGCTTATGAAGAATGAGCCTTGTCATTTTGAAATTCCATTCGTTTACAAGAGTTCCTGTTCTTTATTATACTGAACCTTACGCTCCATCATTTTGCTGTCCAGAGGCATTAAGTATTAGGATGACATAACTGTTAGCAATTGCTTTTTAAGTAATGTGCCAGAGTCCATAAAACTCATTGATTCAGTTGAAAAGTAGAAGTTACATGACATCATTAAGTGAATGGGACATTCAAGGTGATGCTAGCAGTTTCTGTGCCTCTCATAGCACCACTTACTGCTCAAACGACTCTAATCTGTTTCAGATTTTGATATGTGAAACCACGGCATGTATGAAATGAAGACAAATTATTTGCATCCTTCATCACAGTGCTCTACAGAGGAACTGTTTATTTGCTATAGCAAGATGTGTATGCACTCTCTGTTAAAGCTAACATTCATTTTTACTGACCCTAGTTAATATCGCAAGTGTGCAGTGATTTGTAAAAAGAGGCAGAGCTGTGTTAGACTACTCTATAGCGCAACAAAACGGCATTAAAACCAGTATTTATCTTAACATCACTGATGAGGCAGTTATTCACTGTGATATGCTTCATATATGCTCATGCATTTAACACAGCAGGAAGCAGATGTGTCACAGGTGTGACTAATTGGATAAATACTGATTGCTTGTTTGCGCATAATTGATTACAAATTGCAAATGGATCCCAATTGGCTGGTTAAGTCAGTTTAAAACAATACTTGTAAGTGCCAAGAGAGAATAAAGAGAGAATGAAGAGAGGTAGAGAGCAGAAGCATTAGGCTGTTTGTACTCCAGAAGCCTTACAAGTATGCATGTCAATTTGCATATTATCCATCCTGAATACAGTATGAAATTACAATTAGTGCATCACACTAATTGCGCACAGATAAAATGCATGGGGCAAATCACATCCCGTATTGATTAAATAAGGGATGAAGCATTTCATATTTCAATACGGGATGATCCTGTATTATGCAGGATGGTTGTCAACCCTGTTCTCACAGTTTGTGATTGTAAAAAAAAACAAAAAAAAACATTGATTTGTACAATTTATCTCCATATACAAACAAATCTTCAGTCTGCATCCTGTTACAACAAATGAGAGGTAAAGATGAGACTCTAGATAAAAATTTGGACCGAGTAAACAAAATAAGCTTGTTTTAAAACAAATATGAGTCTCAGCTGCAGGTCTGGCTCTGAACTTTACCTTACAATCAGACTGATAAATAAGAATAGTCTTCCAGGACCAACAAGAATGCCTAATTGGCAAATGGTGGTGGTGACACAGTCACCATTAAATAGGCAAAAAGCATGTGTTTCAACTGAAGGCAACAGTATATAAGGCTACTTACATAAAAAAATGCATATAAAAATCAATTATCACTCTACAGTGATCAGCCACAAAATTAACTACTGACAGGTGAGATGAATAACATTTATTATATTGTTACAATGGCACTTGGATGTTTAAGTGAACAAGTCAACAGTCACTGAATTTCATGTGTTGGAAGCTGGAAAAATGGGCAAGCGATAAGATCTGAATGACTTTGACAAGGGCCAAATACTGATGCAAGATGACTGGGTCAGAGCATCTCTAAAATGGCAAGTCTTGTGGGCTGTTCCCAGAATGCAGTGGTGATGCAAGAATGGAAAACTTGTGAACCAGCATCAGGGTCATGGGCACCTAACACAAACACGGGTATTTTTATAATGTCCACACGAACGCGGGTATTTTTAATATTTGTGGTTTGGCCATTCGTCCACATGCAAATGCAGCACCAGGTCACTGAACCGAGCAGAAAACTCCTGCCAGGGTGAAGATTTTCAAAAACTCTGGTTGCAGTGTTAACGTGTAGACCGTGAAACCGAAGATTTTGGCTTGTGACATCGGAGCATGCGCTGTTATATCCGCCTATTGGAAACTTTTTCAAGCTTGTGATTGGCCAAAATGGCTTTACGGTTGAGATTAAATCACCACCTGTTGGCTTGGCATGCTCTTGACAGTGCTTCATAGCATGCTTTTGTGTTTTCATGTGGAATATATATTTATTTATTTATTTATTTATTTATTTACCAAGAAGGAAAAACTCAGTTTATAAGAATACCCGTGTACGTGTGGACATGGCCTAAGTCTCATTGAAGGGAGTGAATGCAAGCCCATCTGGTCCAGTAACACGTTCCACCTAACTAAAGATTGTTGCAGACCACATACACCCTCTCATGGCAGTGGTCTTCCCTGATAGTAGTAGCCTCTTTCAGAAGGATTAAATATACCTTGCCACACTGCAAAATTTGTTCAGAAATGGTTTGAGAATCATGTCAAAGATTTTAAGCTATTGCCTTGGCCTTCAAATTCACCACATCTCAATCCGATTGAGCATCTATCCATCAGCTTGTTTTTATGTGCATTTTGAAGTATCGCATCATAAATGATTGATGGAAACGCCGAATTTTGAAAAACATTACAAATAAAACAAAAATTGTTGTGTTTTGTATTTTGGCAAAAAAAGTTGTTACGCTCGTTTGAGAGTTAATGCGAATAATGGGAGATGGAAACGCATTTGCCAAAGAAATTCCTCCATGCGCATCAAAAAAGTAATGTGACTTTGCGTGATGGGACAGGATAACTTCACTGAGCAGCGGACCAATCTCGTTGCACAGCATCTGAAATGTTGTTTTGGTTTAGCTGAACAGCTAAGTCTGTCTACACTGGACGTGACAAAGCGACCGTTGCAAATCATCTGAATTTTGTGTCAGTACGTCATAAATAGAACGAGGTAGCAGTTTTCTGTTGGGGATTTGTCATGTCGTGCCACAACGCATCCAGTGTAGACAGCATCACTGATTATAAAGGGTTCTATAGTATGTTGTTGTGTTTTTGCTGCGCCGCTCGTGTCCGGTGTAGACACAGTGTTACTAGAAAGCTACAGGCAGGTGAGTGCTTTTTTTTTTTTTTTTTGGGTTGGAGCAAAACTCTCCAGGCCACCTCTGATCTATTGGATGTGATAGACCAGCAAATCATATTTGATATTCAAATTTTAACATGACTTTTCTAAAAAATGATGTATGAATAATAAAGTAAGCCTAAGCTGCAGTTCAGTAAGTATTAAGATGTATAAATGTAAAAACTTTAAAGCAAAAAGACAAGTTTGCCACTACCTGAAAGGTGACATTTTTTAATTAAACTAAAAGGGCCTTTATTTGTGAAAAATGTATAAACTATCAAAACAGACGACAGAAAGTATGTAGTAGATGTATACAACAGGCTTTTAGCAAAGTTTTGATCATTAGAGGGCGTAATATTTTGTTCAAATATGATAGCTATGCAGGTCTACAGCCTGAGTACGAGTAATTTTTCTTCCAGTCAGAAGATTATAAAGTTGTCAAACACTGTGTTAACGTGTTAATAAAACTGGGGTGAGCTTGTGTAAGTCTTTAGACTCCTCCAAGAACTTTAGGCCGGGAACCATGCTCAAGTGAAAATGTAAATGACACCATTCCTCACTGGGTTAAACTACTGTACCTGCACCTGAACATCAGCAAGAGGAAGAGAAAATGGTGAATTTGTAACCACAGAAATGTTAAAAATAACAACAATTAAAATCAGTATTAACATAATGTGACATATTGGCAGGAACATTGATGTTTGAAGAAGAAAGGGAAAACAAAACGTGGTCCCCACCTTAAAGTATTGTTCCAACTAAAGAAGAAACTATTTTTCATCTGCCACCATTTGTCTGAAAAAGACTTTCATAAGCCGTCATAATTGAGGTGCCACATACAATTAGGTTTCGCCACCCCAAAAATAGACAGCAGTAGTTCCAGTACCTTACTACAGACATCTCATGTCACTGCCAATCCATCAGCATGCAGGTTACAATGTGGCATTGGACTGTGGGATTGGAGGCCTCTGCCAGTAGGCCTCTAAGCAGATTTGAGGGTGTGGGTCCTTGGACGAGAAAATCCTTCCCAACCAAAAAGTTGATTAAAGCCGGCAGCTGTGTTTCAGGCTGTGCCAGGCGTCTGTCTCAGTGGCCCCCCCACCACTCTATCCTCCATCTTCCATCCATCTCTCTCCTTTTTGACTTCAAGAAGCTGGGGCAATTGTCCAGAGAGTCAGGGAGAGCCAAAGCGAGCTGTGCCTTCACACTGAGGCAACTTCCCTTAATCACCTTTCAGAAATGAGCCTTGCTATGCTCCCATAGCCTGTCCCATCAATTATAGCCAACCTCTCAGAGGTTTCCTGGCATTGACTGCATTTGTGAACTTAATGGCTCATTAAAGAGCACACCTGGTTTGCCTGAGAAAATTACAGTCAAGGAGATCAAAGGAAGTGTAGACAAAGACGAGGCATGTCTGAGCATGCAAGAATTGGAATTAATGTGTGCTTAATTGGATGTGGATTGTAGTTTCAGGACTTCTTTCTATATGGCGGTTCTCTTTGGATCATTAATGTTGCACATGAAACAAAGCAATCTCTGTTAACTCTTTTTATCTTTTCGTACATGATTGCTCTTTTTTTTTTGTTACAGTCACCATGCGGGTTTTTTTTTTTTTTTTTTTCTTTATATATTTTTTTT
>NW_015539927.1:11633-25222 GCF_001515605.1 Sinocyclocheilus anshuiensis
GTTTTTTTTTTTTTTTTTTGCATCATATAGTATATTCAAAGCAGGTTTCTGTCTTTCTGCTCTGAGAGGATCTGACTGTGTTTCTGTGAAACGGCTCTCATTCCTCTGTAGTCACCAAATAAATTTCCATCAGGAATGTGAAATCAATACTTGCATCTGTCTTTAGCCTCTTTTGGCCTCCTAGTGGGATCTCCTCTCTGACTTTTAAAGTATGTTAATGCAATTTATCGAACCTCTTTCCTTAATCACACACATTGCCTGTAATTACATACCTTGTCGGCCTCCAGAGTTCTAATTGCTAATGCCTTTCCTGGAATTTGTCCTCTAATCCTCATGTGTAATTACACCAAAAAAGAAAGAAAACATGCTTTGTGGATTCCTTTTGGATTGAGCTGAGAAAGTTAAACTTTAACAGCTCTCCTTCTTCATGTTGTGGCTATATTTATTTGCCTGCTTGTAAACAGACATATGTTTACTCTCAGTACTTGCATATTAACAGCTAATATGTGCTATGTAAATATTTACTAACACACTTTTTTTTAATTTATTTAAATTCAACTTCCTAAAACATGAAATTGGATTACATTTGCAGTTTGCTACTTCATTTCAAGTGTCAAGTGTCAATTCAAAACGTATGTGTGTGTACAGTATATAAGCCCAGGTTTTTCCTAATCATTCTGCAGGAAAAAGCATGTGCCAGCCTAGCAACAGCCATTGAGATGAGTGGAAGTGTAATGGAGATTCTCTCCAGGTATTATAAAACCTCTTTATAGGCTCTTATTTATCTACTGTTGTTGCCAGTCGTATTTATTTCACTTAATTTCACTTAATTTTTCACCATTTAGCAGCACTCTCTCAACTGCAATTCACGAACCCACACTGTGTGCACTGTGTGCAAGTCTGAAAAGGCCAAACTCAAGTTTGAATGCAAGAGTTTCCAGTTTTAACTGCTGCTTATATCTGGGCATTTAAATACTTTCTTTGTTTCCAAATGTCATAGTTGCTTAGATAGATAGTCAGGAAAATAAACAGAATAATGATGGTGATAACAATAAAAGTGAAACATCTGCACCATTTGCCAAATTGGCACTTTATAGAAGCAGTGGGAAGCAGCAACATTATGAGGGCTTTGCTGCAGCCTACTGCGAGGGTAACTGTCTGTTTCTGATGCCAAATGAAGCTCCCCAGAATGTTTTGAGCGCTCTGTGTGATTCTCATAGGAAATAATATTGCATGTTATTTATTATAATGCTCCCTATGTCATTTATCCACAATATTAATTTGAGAAACCACATCAGTGCAAGGTTTCACTCTGAACCCTCATCAAGAGTGTTATAGGATGTCTGCGTTCAGAGACCATAAATATGATGTTAAAAATGCACACGTTTTGTACAATTTGTGTAGCATCTATAATGGGAAGCATATTTAAAAGATGACACCCTGGCTAGCTGTCATATGGCGAGGTGTCACAAGGGCTGGATCTCATGTAACTAAAGTTTTGAGTCAAAAGTCCAATTGCACAGCAGGGCTGGTTGTACCAGCTGTGTGTAAGTTTCAGCTTTGCCTAGTTGTAGTTATGGCTTAAAAATAAATATCTGTACATTACACTGTCAAGCGTAGTTGAATAGTAATTTTGCATAAATATTTAAGAAAAAACCTCGTGCCAGGAATAACAGCTAGAATAAGCTGAATCAACTTGTGTCTTACCTGATTGGGTGACGCAATTGCCGCAAACAAGTAATATTTGACTCAATCGCGTCTTCTGTGCAAGTTAAACAATTTCAATTAGAGCGGAAAATTTGCATGATGCATTGTCGCACAAGCCTTATTGACACGTCCGGTTGTATCAGAAAACGGAGGAGAGCAGGCACAATGTTTTTATTTGCACGAGTAATGCCAAACACATCCCACGAGTAATCTAGAGCAAGTAACGTGATGCGAATATTGGCTTCACTTTTGGTGTTCACACACCATTAGTTCTGGCAGGTCATGTCAGTCAAGCTTGCAGCAGCTGACTCTCAGCTGATCCATGTCTACCTATAGAAATATGACGCTGATCACTACTTCCTTATATAAGGTCTATTCAGTATTATTCAGCTCCCTTATCGCTTTGCCATCCCCATCCCCAGCTCCTCCTTTCGCCCACAGTCAGGATTTGGCACTCTGATATTCCTCGTTGAGTCAGACTCATTTATCATGAATTAGGTTGTTACATTAAATTGTCATTAAAAACATTAATGACATCTAAAAATTGCCATTAAAAACATTAATGACATCTGCTACATGTATGTAGGTTCTATTCTGTTTACTCTAAGAGGGTTATTGCTTATAATAACTTTTATCCATGCTAGGCTGCATGGATGGGCAGGGAGTTTTTGCCCATATACCGCCAATCCAAACTGAATGCTAATTGTCAATCAGATTTGATGATACTGGTCTTGTCAGAAGCAGATTATAAATCATACAGATTTATCTTTTAAAAAAAAAAAAAGAATAATAATCTAAATATGCAAAACGTTTTGTATGGGGGGTAGGGTTAGGGTAAGGAAATAGAAAATACAGATATGCTGTATGTATGACATCATTTATGTTCAAAATTCATATTAAAACACCAGCGAGTGTTTGTATTAATCTTCTATTGCAATCATACATTTCTGCCTTTTCTCTGTGTGACTATATGCTTACCCTGAACTATGGACTGAAACAGCAACGTGAAACTGCAGTGCATAGATGGGTTGTCATTTTGTCAAAGACAGTGACATACCTAGTATGATTTGAGGGGGGGAAATTAAACATTGAAAAAATAAAATAAAATCTTTAAGGGCACCCTAGTTCATTTCCCCCACGTTTGTACAAGTCTCTTATGGCAAAAATGACAACATGGCCGGATACAAGGAGAAATATTAGGACTAAAAATTATTATAGAAATTGTTTTCAAGTCTCAACTGGATAATTATTGGATATGATACATTAATACTAATTTGATGAGTTTGAATGCGAGGCAGGCTCATTTAAAATGAGCTGCACAGTTGTTGTTGTTGTTTATGCCCTATTTTATGTTAATATTCTGTGTCTGATGACTCAATAAAGCTACTAAATGTATCTAGCAAAAAGCTTATTAAACTTAATAGTATTAATATACTGCTGGATGGAATAATTAAACATTGTTTTATTTATTTATTTATGAATGAAATTCAGAAGTTAAATCAGAATTTAAAAGGAATTGTCTTCCAATGTTGTATTGCACACAATCCTACTTTCCTTACTACTGCAATGTTCATATGTAGATTTATTTAAAAAAATGGAATAATGTTTTTGTAGTATAATAGTGAATTCTAGTGTAATAGCTCACTGAAAGTCTGCAGTCATAAGCTTAATATAGCTCTTAGAATAAAATATTATTGCTCCTTTATGATATTTACTTAATTATTATAATTAAGCAGCTTCCTTTAACCGTTACTCATTGTCCAGATTACGTTTGATGACAGCCAGCATTTTGAGTTCACAAAAAAAAACACTAGCGCCACTACCGACTGTCGACAAGCAGACCACCTCCCAGCTCTAAAGGTACAGGTCCACAGACATGACATAGATTAATAGAGGGTCCCTGTCAGTATCTCCAACAGCCAGATGGCCGACGGACATCTATCAGTGTCTCTTGGTTAACTGCAGCTACTCTGGTGGTCTGAGCCTTGCTCTAAAAACCTGGACTCTCCGCAGCCTAAAGGGTAACCTAATAATGATCACAGGGTGGAGAAATACATCCAATATGGCTGTCATCTGCTAAACAGCTCTAATTCCAAAGTTAGATGTAAGTCCACATACTTATTATATTTATTTTAAATTAATTATATAAAGTATATTAATTTATTAAATAAATCCAGTTGAATCACTTGCATTAATAAATGTCATCCACCAATTATAAATCCACCAAAACCAATTATATCCACCACACCACACCCTTGCCTCTTTCAAAACAAAAAAAAAAATATATATATATATATAATTCTTTCTGTGTTCCCACATAAAATCCACTATGACAAAATTATCACAGATAATAGTTTTGATATACTCTGCCTAACAGTAACCTGGCTTAAACCAAGTGATTATTTTTGGTCTAAATGAGTCTACTCCACCAGGCTACTGTTATAAGCATGAGTCCCGTCTGATTGGACATGGTGGCGGTGTTGCAACGATATATAGAGATATTCTTAATATTACTCACAAAACAGGGCACAGGTTTAATTCATTTGAAGTGCTTGTGCTAAATATTACGCTTACAGACATAAACACAAATTAACTAGATTAGATGACTAGCAGTATGGGTACAATCTTCTCTAGTACATTAAACCCCGTTTCCACTGCAGGAACTTTCCCCAGGAACTAGGGACTTTGGGGCAGTACTCGGTGTGTTTCCACCACAGAAACCAGGATCTAAATAAAGTTTCGGGTAAATAATTGCCCCTCAGAAAGTCCCTGCTTGTGAGGTAGTACTTTTTCAATGGTCCGGAACTTTCAGGGGGAAGGACTTGGGTGCTGAACATGCTGATTGGTCGAGTTCACGCAGCATTTGGATTGGTTGACTCTAGACTGCATTGTATTTCAACCACCATTTTTAAAAGTCTGTTGCGGTGCGGTGCTGGTGCAGGGCCTAGGATGAAATCCAGCGGGAACTGGTAACAGTGACAAAAAAAATTATGATTGTCCATCACTATGTATGACATTATCATTGTTCAAAATCAGCGCCCCCTTCTAGACTGGGAGGAGCAGTCGCACGCAGTCCTACATCACCAGACTATTTGTCTAATCTTCACGATACTTTAGGCCTTGATGGAAACGCAGACAGCAACAGGTCTGGGGTAAAAAAAAAAAAGTTCCTGGGACAAATTGTTCCAGGTAATTTCGGTGGAAAAGCAGCTTTAGATACTGTCGCACCCATCAGACTAACCCTTAAATGCATACCTCGGGTCTTTAGTGACCCGGGACGTCATTCACTATACCCTCTCCCTTCTTCATTTTTTAAAGTTAGACATCAACTTTCTTAATATTCCTCAATCTATTCATTATAAACAATATAACAAGAATAAAATACAAAAGAATGTATGTTTTCTGATAATATTTTTTTTTTTGTAAAAGGTGTATAGGGTCGCTAGCGACCAGAGGTATGTAATAGTAAGTATATTTTTCCTGCGCAACTAATTAAATATCTGATCACTCAATAACTGCAATTCACCTTTATTCCTCAAAGTGGCACTGTTTGATAGACAATGATGACGTGATATTTCACTCATAATTACCGCAGGCATAAAACAAAAGAATATCATTGGCAAAAATGTAACTGGCTTGAATGGCTTTACTGCAGAGCAATTACTGTACACAATGAAATATAAATGTCACTGTCATTTGATGGTGAATGTGGTGAATAAGCAGTCAGCGATCAAAATATTGATTTTGAAGTCACTGCAAATGATAGTTTTGATAATATGGTTGAGAACGAAATGTGCTTTATTTTGTTCTTTTGTAATTGTTATTAAAATATCAGGAGAGTTTGTGCTATTGCAGCAGTTAGAGATCCATCCGTGTTGGATAAATAGGTCCGGGTTGCTAAAGACCCGAATATGTAATAATGATTGGCGAAACATCCATGCATTTAAGGGTTAAAAAGGGTTAGAGAGAAAGGAATTGCACTATGGTACAACAGTCGGCTAATACTCAGGCTCTCAAGAAAGAAACTCGTAACCTAGAGCACAAATGGAAACATACTCATTTAGAGGTCTTTAAAATCGCATGGAAAGAAAGCATGTACCGTAACAAAAAGGCTCTGAAGAAATAAAGTACTTACTTACTAAAAGCAGCCAGGGCCAAGCATTTCTGCAAACTCATAGAAAATAACCAAACAATCCAAGGTATTTATTTAATACAGTCGTTAGACTAACAAATAAACAGACATCACCAACTGAATATTCCATCACAGTTTAGTAGCAATTAATTTATTCACTGAGAATATCAAAACTATTAGAAATGCAACTGTAAAATGTACAACTTTTGATGGCATTTTATGATTCAGCCTCTGTTACCGCCTCTAAAGAACAACTGCAGTGCTTTACAACTATAGGACAAGAAGAACTAAATAAACTAATTATTATATCTAAATCAACAACATGTTTATTAGATCCCATTCCCACTAAATTATTGAAAGAGTTGTTACCTGTGGCAGAAGAGCCTATTCTCAATATTATTAAGGGTGCTTTCCCACTTGGTTCGATTGCCTGGTCTGAACCAGAGTTCGATTGCACCCCCCCTCCCCCTGCCCCCGCTGGATTGTGTTCACATTATATTATTTGGGTCTGAACCGCGGTTCGTTTGCGTCATCAATCCAGCAGCTGTTTACCCTGCTGCATAGTAATGACGGCACAGGATAAGGCGGCAAAATGCGTAGCATTGCTCATATTTTATATTTATTGTTTTTTAACCGTCCCAGCTGGCATATGACCGACCTTCGAAGTTGAAATATGGTTGAAATAATGTCAGTTCATATTTCAATGTTGAAACAACATTGATACAACGTTTAATGCTGAACGGTTTTATTTCCAAAGCTTCAGTACATAACGGCACTTACGTCTGTCTTACGAATGTACTGCAAATTCTCTAAAGAACGCATTTCTGTTTAAGTGAACAGAAATTAGATATACAGCATCTGCTTGCAGCGCGTCAGTCATGCTCATCAGGAAAGTGAGTGAAACACACACAAACACACATTTTTATCAAATAATATGTCATTAATAGAGGTTCACTTCTGCGATTTGGTACGATTGCGTTCACATCAGCAGCGAACCGTATCGAAGTTCACTTGAACCGTACCCCAGACCACCACTTTTAAGCGGACTCGGGTAAGGTTCGCGGGTGTGCACCCGAGTTCGGAAGACAGCGTTCACATCATCCAAGCATAACGAATTCTGACGTCATTCGAACCCGGGTGTGCACCAAAAGTGCTAGTGTTCGATTGATGTCAGAGTTCGGTACGTTTGGCTAGTGTGAAAGGTGTCAATCAAATGCGGGTGCGGGTGTGCAGGTAACGAACCCGAGACTACCTGAAGGAGGTGGTCTGAGTTCGACTGCACTTGAACTGTGGCATGGTTCGCGCGAGTATGAAATAAACACGGATTAGGGTGCGTACTTGTTCAGGAAGTAAAGTAACCTGTGCATGCGTTCTAGCCGATTACAATGTATTTTTGTCAATAAACACATATAAGTGATAATAGTGTTGCTGATTTACCTTGGATTCGAGCGAGAGTGAGTCTGCAGTGTATTCGCGTGTAGCAACTGCAATCAGAGCGGCATGGAATGAATGGAAATCCGCTGTCTCCTCAAAATAGCCATCTACATGCAACGCACATACAGTAAACCCATATGTCGTTTAATCTGCTGTGCATAATAGCACCAAATTAATAAAAAAAAAACAATATATTGACCCACGCTCTGTTTTCTATCATACGCTGTGCATGTTTGTAAGCGTAAGATGACCGCAAATGCACCAGGGTTCCATAGAATCTACAGAGTGTGAAACCAGACTAAGGCCAGACTTTTTCCCAGGGGTGCCGGGAAAAAATCACACTCGGGTTCGAACTACAGCAAATGAGCCCAGTGTGAAAGCCAACTTAAACTGGCAGTTATTAAGCTTCTCGTTAAGAAAACGCAACTAGATCCAAATTAATCGGCAAATTACAGACCCATTTCAAATCTTCCATTTATGTCTAAAATATTACAAATCATTATGTATTATTATCACCACAACCCGCTTCGTTTTTTGGCCAGGGCCTGGAATGTTCCGAAGTCCACCCTTCAGCGACAAGTCAAAGGCACAGGGGTCCACAAACACACAATCGGGAGGAAGCCCTTTATCTCCCAAGAAGATGAAAATGTCCTCGCAGAGCATGTGAAGACACTTGGGAAAAGGCGGTTTCCCCTAAGGATGGAAGATATCCAGAACCTCGCGTTCCAATTCGCTAAAAAAAAAGGGATAAAGGGCTTCTCTGCAATCAAGAAAAAAAGCTGGTTTCAGGGGTTCCTAACCCCGGAACCCTAACTTGAGTAACCGAAAGCCTGAGGGTCTTCCTGTTTCTCAGTTAGACAGAACCTTGTTTTTGGCTGTCTTTTTAAAGGCCTGGAGCAAGGCAGCGACCCCTTCGAATGTCATGGCTGGCTTTCGGGGTAGTGGGATCTACCCATTGAACCCAGCCCACATTGACGCTGCCCTTTTCATGCCAAGTGAAACAACGGACAGAGAGCATCAATAGAGACCTCCTTGTGCCCCACCAACCCATCACACTCTGCAACATTTTCTACAGGCAGCCGTCTGCCCTCCTCACCTCCATCCTTAAGCTCATCCACTGCATGACCCTGTGCAGGCAGCTGTGCACCCTCCTCACCTCCATCCTGAGGACCACCCTATGCATGCCCTTCCTCAGCAGCATCATTGTCTGTGCCCTTTGGCAGTGACCCAGGATGCTGTACCACCTCTGGCACATGAGGTTGAGATGGAGATGGCAGTGGTACAGGTCGTGGAGAAAGCAGCAGTCTCATTTAAGTACTTAGTCCAGGTTCCAGTCCGAGAAAGACCAACCACCATCCAGAAGAGATCAAAACCACTGTCCATGAACTTCACAAGCAATGAACATTTTGCATATGTTCAGGGGATGGGAAAGGGCAATGGGCCAAAGACAAAGCCAAATCCCAAAAAGAAGAAGGAGCCTTGTACCATCTGCCACCATGAATATGGGGAAAGAGACGATCCCAAAAGCGCCGAAGAGTGGCTGTCCTGTGCGATTTGCAGCCATTGGTATCACGAAACATGTGCAGAAGATAATGGCGTGGTAGATGATGATGGGTCTCTCACCTGCAAGGAGTTTTTGTTCAACGAGTAGCCCCAATTTTAATAGAATGGAGAATTTGAATAACTGAATGAATAATCCGTTAATCAAATTGTTGCTTGCTGTTGCTTAAATTTTAGTTGATTTTTAAAAAAATTTTAATACAATGAATTTAAATGAATTAACACAGTAGATCGTTAATCCTGTGTAGAGATAGAAATTATTTTTCCTGATATTGGAATATACATTTTCTTATTGAGATTTCGGTACTTGTCATTTTTTTCATAATGCTTTTTAAAAATTGGTGATATTGTGTTTGGCATGCATAAAATATGGAGAATATAGGCTTTTTTAGGCCTAATACATACAGTATGTCCCAGATTACAAAGTGACCTGTCCCAGATTACCAAATTCAGGCAGATTTTTTATTTATTTATTTATTTATTTTTTGGCACAAAATCACTAATACCTTTACCTTTATTTATATAGCGCTTTTAACAATACAGATTGTGTCAAAGCAACTGAACAGCATTAATTAGGAAAATAGTGTGTCAATAATGCAAAATGACAATAGTAAACACAAATTTTTCAGTTAAAGACAGTTCATCATTGAATTCAGTGATGTCAACATTCAGCTCAGTTTAAATAGTAATAGGTGTGGCATGTCTCTTCTGGGTATAGTATCTACATTCTTTCTTATGGTGTGGTTAGAAAACATGTTATGGATTTCAGAAAAGTGTGTTGATCTAATGTTAAATCAAATCAAATCACTTTTATTGTCACATCACCACACAGCACATGTGCCTTGGTGAGTGAAATTCTTGGGAGCGTGCTCCAGACAGTGCAGAAACAATTTATATATAGACCTACTTACAGACTTATACAGATGACAGTGTGCCATATACACATACATATACTTAGTACACACAGTGTACTATTAGACATACTTACAGTTAGCAATTCACATTATACACAGTATGTAAACATTCTACATTATGTACACATATATACACAAAATATGTGAAGGTGCAGCAGATTGTACATGAACTGGATACGCAAAAAGTCATAGGTGTGCATTGGATGGTAACCAGTGGTAGCAGATAGATTATTGTATTAAGTGCAGTGTGTACGTATAGTCCAGTATTGAACTGTGTTGGAGTTAAAGTGCAGTGTGTGACATACCGTATAGTGGGAGTATGCTGTAGGGTGTATTAGTTCATTAGTTCAATAGATCATTAGTCTGATAGCCTGAGGGAAAAAACTATCCCTCAGTCGGCTTGTGCGAGATCGGATGTTGCGGAGACGTCTTCCTGAGGGCAGCAGGGAGAGCAGTCTGTGGGATGGGTGGCTGGAGTCTCTGATGATTCTCCGGGCTTTCCTTATGCACTGCCTGGTGTAGATGTCCTGGAAGTGGCGGGCAGTTTGTACCATGTGGTCTTGTCGATGTTGAGTGAGAGATGGTTCTCCTGACACCATTTAGTCAGGGAGCTCACCTCCTCTCTGTAGGCCGTCTCATCGTTGTCGGTGATCAGGGCAGTGTTGAGGGTCAGCTGGGATGAAGTATTGTTGCCCATTCTGACCACCTGACTTCTGCCTGTCAGGAAGTCCAGGATCCAGCTGCACAGAGATCTGTTTAGTCCCAGAGTCTGGAGCTTCGCGGCAAGTGTGGCAGGCACTATGGTATTGAATGCTGAGCTGTAGTCCACAAACAGCATTCTCACATAGGTGTTCTTATTTTCCAGGTGGGAGAGAGCAGTGTGTAGGGTGAAAGTAATAGCATCATCTGTAGGACGGTTGCTACAATATGCAAATTGTAGCGGATCCAGTGAGGCAGGCCGCACAAAGCAGATGCAGTCTCTGACGAGTCTCTCAAAACACTTGCTAAAGATGGGTGTCAGAGCAACGGTCCTCCAGTCATTCAAGCATGTGATTTTATTTGTCTTTGGTATGGGCACAATGGTGGATTTTTTTAAGCACGAGGGAACCACAGACAGAGAGAGGGAGAGGTTGAAAATGTCTGTGAAAACCCCAGCTAGTTGGAATGCGCATGTTCTGAGCACACGGCCTGGGATGCTATCAGGAACCGCAGCCTTGTGGATATTCACCCGTCGGAAGGATCGGGTTACGGAGAGTGCACTCACCTCTTCTGTAACAGCCGCGGGAGTGCTCTCTGTGTTGGCGGTGTTGTGAGCCTCGAAACGAGCATAAAAATGATTAAGCTCATCCGGTAGAGAGGCGGCAATATTCACAGTAGCTGCTTTATTCCCTTTAAAATCTGTGATGTTATTGATGCCCTGCCACATGCTTCTTGCTTTGTTGGTGTTGAAATTTTCTTCAACTTTGTTTTTGTATTGTCGTTTGGCGGCTTTGATGGATTTCCTGAGATCATAACTGGCTTGTTTGCGATCGTCAGGGTTTCCGGATTTAAAAGCAGATGTCCGCGCTGACAAGGCTGCTCGAACATCACTATTAATACACGGTTTTTGGTTTGGGTAGATGCAGATTGTTTTTGACGGCACTACGTCTTCTACGCACTTTCCGATGAAACATGTTAAATATTTTTGAGTATGCCTCAATGTCGTCCTCAGACGCTGCCCTGAACATGTCCCAGTCCATGTGATCAAAACAGTCCTGTAGTATAGCGTCCGATTGGTCCGACCAGCATAGAATTGTCCTGAGGGCGGGTGCTTCCCGTTTCAGTTTCTGCCTATAAGCAGGCAGGAGCAGAATGGAAGAGTGATCCGAGTTGCCGAAAGGTGGGTGGGGGAGGGATTTGTAGGTGTCCCGGAAAGGAGAGTAGCAGTGGTCCAGTGCACGATCACCACGTGTGTTGATGGTGATGTGTTGAAAATATTTTGGAGCTATTGTTCTGAAGTTGGCTTTGTTAAAGTCCCCCTTAACAATAAACGCCACATCTAGGTACGCGGTTTCCGGCTCACTTATATTCCCATACAGTTCCTTGAGTGCCTGCTCTGTGTTGGCTCGAGGGGGAATGTAAACAGCTGTGATTATGATCGCTGTAAATTCCCTCGGTAGCCAGAATGGTCGACACAGAAGCATATGAAATTCCAGATCAGGGGGGCAGAAGGATTTAATAGAGTGTTGTTGTTGATAAAGAAACAAATGCCCCCACCTCTGGTTTTCCCTGTGAGCTCTTTCGTTATGTCTGAGCAGTGCACGGAGAACCGCCGTAAGCTCGGTGGCTGAGTCTGGAACGTCTGCAAACATCCAGGTTTCTGTGAGGCAAATAATGCAGCAGTCCCTTGTTTCTCGTTGGTATGAGATACGTGCCTGCAGTTCACAAAGTTTGTTGAAACTTTGAGAAACTTTGTTGTAACTGAACGTTAGCCAGCAAAATGGTTGGGAGAGGAGGTCAGAGGGGACGGCGTCTGAGTCTGACAAGGACGCCGGCTCTCTTCCCCCTTTTCCGGCGGCGTTTCCTTGGTCGCGCCTGTGCGGCCCAGACAAAGGGCTCTGATGCGGTGTCTGTAAACAAAGCGCCGTCATTCAAGAACTCAAAGTCCGGTTTGCGTTGCGCGACGAAGGAACCAATGTTTAAAATTGTGTGTCTATCATAGACAGTTATACTAACAACATCCAACACGTAACACGACAAAATAACAAGTAAAATATACAGAAAAATGCAGAGTTTACCCGGAGCTTGCAACACGGCTGCCATGCTCGGTGCCATCTCGAGCATCATGTGCTAGATAGATATCGAAATATATCGCAGAACTCAAAATTGCAAAAAATGTCCCAGATTACCCAAATTCACCCTATATTAGAAAATATGGAATTAGTTTCCACTGCTATGCCGATGATACTCAGTTATATATTTCATCAAGACCAGATGAAATCTCTAAATTATCCAAGTTGACAGAATGTGTTAAAGATATAAAATATTGGATGACCAGTCATTTTCTTTTATTAAATTCGGACAAGACTGAGGTATTACTTATTGGACCAAAAACCTGCACACAGAATCTCTTAGGATGTGTTCACACATATCATATTTGGTTCGATTAAAATTAACTTAGGTGCGATTGCTCTGTTAGTGCGGTTCATAATATGAATGCTGCCATCCGAACCCTGGGGCCTCATTTATAAAATGTTGCGTATAAACCATCCTAAATTTGTTCTAAGATCATTTCTCAAAAGTGCGTAAGTGTGATTCAGAGAAACCGAACGTGTGCATAAAAACATGTGTGTATGCCTTTCTTCCAGATGTGACATTTATAAATCGCAAATGATCTTGAAATTGTGCGCAGCTGACTGGTGTCAGATCTTTGCCTTGTAAACGCCCCCTAATTAATAGCATTACCATATAAAAGAGCACACGCCAATATACAAATTTCTATGCTTGAGAATGACGAGCACAAAGAAAAAAAAAACTTTACTGAGGCTGAAATTGAGGTCCTGCTGGCGGACGTAGAGGTTCGTGCGGGGACGCTTTTTATTTAATAATGTGTAATTATTCTGTGGACAAACAATGTGTGTGTGGTTAGCCTATATTTTTTATATTGACTATTATGAAAATTACTACTTCTGGAGACAACAGAAATAATAATAATAATAATAATAATAATAATAATAATAATAATAGTAATAATAATAGTAATTATAATAATAATAATAATAATAATAATAATAATAATAATAATAATAATAATAATAATAATAATAATAATAATAATAATAATAATAATAATAATAATAATA
>NW_015539927.1:25797-64672 GCF_001515605.1 Sinocyclocheilus anshuiensis
GATTATGGTCTCCGGTCTGAAAAAACCTGCATGTAATTTGGCATTTTTTCATATTTACACAGTTTACTAATGCTGTTCAAATGTGCCATTAATGTACTGACACAAAAATATATAGTGTATTTTATACAAGTATAACTGATGTAAATGACAAAAACAAAGTTTAAGGCTGATGTCGCTTCATTTTCATAGAAGCAAAGCAGCAAATGTTATAAATAAAAACAGTTAACAATGTTATTGAATAGAATATATTAAAACCATTATTGCATAGAATATATTAAAACCATTATTGCATGACATAGGCCTATTCTTATATGCTACACAGACAAAACAGTCGGAGATGCGTTTATGCATTTTTTTTTTCTATTTTACGAATTAGTAGTAAATCAAGACTTCGCAAGTTCTCTTGTAAAAAAATAAAAAAATAAAAAACAACATGGAATAAACTGTGTACACAAAGCGAGTAAAGAACTCACAACATTAGGCTACTGAAAAGGTCAGTTTAATCTCGCAAAAACTCCCGTTAATAAATAATCTGACTACACTGCACAATTAATCTCTTACACTACATCTTTGTTGTTTATGATGAATTCGGTGCTTGCACATACACCACTTTTATTATTATTGCAGCTTAGATGTTAAAATAGCTGCAGTACTCCGACTTTGCCACAAGGAAAAGTGTGTACGCCTACTCAGACCCTGACGTGGCGGTAAGTACTTTTCCACGTCCTGCTAGACTTCTTACCAGGTCAAAAAAATATTATCATATTACCCCGATTTTATCATCTCTACACTGGTTACCTATTAAGTTCCGTATTGATTTCAAAATATTGCTACTGACCTATAAGGCCCTAAATGGTTTTGCTCTTGTATATTTAACTGATCTTCTATTGCCCTACAATCCATCATGCTCTTTAAGGTCACAAAACTCTTGACTTTTAGTAGTACCTAGGATATCTAAATCCACTAAAGAAGGGAGAGCATTTTCTCACCTGGCTCCCAAACTCTGGAATAATCTTCCTGATATTGTTTGGGGTTTAGAGACACTCTCCCAGTTTAAATCTAGATTAAAGACACATCTCTTCAGCAAAGCATTCACATAATGAATCTCATACCCTTGTTCCCAATTCTATCAGATAAAATTCACATAAACATATTTTCGCTTGAAATGTTATGTACAGCAGCTACACTAATTATTTTCCATTTACGTTTTTGTTTCTACCTCTGGATGCCCATCTCGAGATAACTAGAGATTACGCCAGCTCCAGCGTGGATCCAACCTCATAGGAAGACTTCAGATAACCCAACGCCTGTGAAGAGATGACCCCTGCGAGGACCACAGATGATGCCAACTTGAATCAACATACACAACTCCCAAAATGTCTCTATATTGTAACAGTTATGAGCACACTTGTAATAATTGCTTTAATGAGCTAATTTTTTTTCTGTCTAAAATGAATTAATTCATGTTAGCTAACTGTGTGGTTCTATTATCTTTAACTATTCATTTCTGAAATGGACATTACTTGGACAGTCACCTCTGATAAAAGATCACTCTAAATTGTAATGTAGACACATGCATTTTCTGTAAAGCTGCTTTGAAACGATTTGTATTGTGAAAAGCGCTATACAAATAATAATAATAATAATAAAAAGTTTGACTTCAGTACCTTCAATGCAATTCAGAGGCTAGAAGATAAAAGCCAGAAAAGTAGGCCTGTAAAAAGTGGCAGGGCTGAATAAGGTGAATAGTCTAATTCATCTATCTATGTCGAATCATATGACCACCCCTGTAGGTACAGATGACGGAAATGGTTGTGTTGTATTTCTGCTGATTTTTGTTGTAAACTATTAAGTTGCCCCTCCATGATCTGGAGCCCTGAAGGTCCTTTCAATGAATTAGAAAATCCAACTGGAGGTGAAAAGAAAATCAAGCATGTCTATGTGATTTTATCAACAAACCAAAGTAATATAGGCTCTAAAAAAGTGTTCACTCAATTACTTTAACTTCACACTTTCATCTCATGTGCAGAGAGTAGAAATGAAAAGGAAGCATAATAAAGCTCAGTTCAACCTAGATTTTTTACTGTCCCTCCGAGAGAGTTAAGTGCAAGTGCACATTGTATTTTGTGTCCCTGAGCAGAGAGTAATTCGCAACATTGCCTGTGAGGATGGGGAGGTTCTCTGCCACCAAGAAGAGAGCAAGTGTTTCTAATGGACCGCACATCTTTCTGAATGTCTGCAACAAGCCCCCTGGCACTGCCAAATAGACTCTGAAATCCCAGAGAGGAAAATAAATGTCACAAAAATGTTTCTCTGGCATTCATGTTGAGGGCTCTCTATAGGTGACTGTTTTCTTCCAGTGTTGCTCAAAAACATTCAGCTCTGAATTGCCCTTTTATGATTCTTTACTAGGCTACAGTTGTTTTATCTGAATAATCTCTCTGTCTGTAAGGCACATTCATTTATGTAGGTGGATGTAGGTGTGCAGACACATGTAGATTGTTGTTATATATTTTTAATTGTGCCAGTGAAATATATTTGTATGTCTTTTTTATATATTTATTTTTTAATGCATCCTGTAGAAGAGAATATAATGTTCAGAATACTTTCAGATAACATTGAAACATAGAAAAGACATATCATCTGCAATTGAAACAAACTGATTTGCACATACACAGTTTCATGCTAGGTTTGACACACACATACACACACACACACATACACACATATATATATATATGAATGCAAATTTTGTGCTGTTCATTGGATACTGCATAAAATCATTAAAATTATGTGCATATCTTATTTATTGTTCTATGGAGCCCTTTTATGACCAAGGAGACTTGGCTATATATATATACATACATACATACATACATACATACATACACACACACACACAGAAACAAGTAGATAGAAAAAAATAGAAAGCTAGTGTTAGGTTTTTTTGTTGTTTTTTTTTATAAAAAAGAAGATAAATAGATAAAGTAACATTAAAATAGAATAGAAAGTGCTAGAGTTAGAGGGTCAAATAAAGATGGAACAGATGTGTTTTTAGTCGTTTCTTGAAGATGGCTAAGGAATTAGCTGCTCCGATTGAGTTGGGCAGGTCATTCCACCAGGAGGGAACAGTTAATGAAAAAGTAAATGAAAGTGATTTTGTGCCTCTTAGAGATGGCACAATAATGCGTCGTTCACTCACAAGCTTCTAGAGGGCACATAACACTGACTTAATGAATTTAGGTAAAGGGGTGCAGAGCCAGTGGTGGTTTTATATAGGCAAACATTAATGCCTTGAATTTTATGCGAGCAGCTACTGGTAGCCAGTGCAAATTGATGAACAATGTGCATCACACCAAAGGTGACATGTGTTGTTTTCAGCTCATTAAAGATTAATCTTGCAGCGGCATTTTAGATTAATTGTAGAGGTTTGATAGAAGTGGCTGGAAGACCTGCCAAGAGAGCATTGCAATAGTCCAGCCTGGACAGAACAAGAGCTTGAACAAGGTGTTGTGTTGCATGTTCTGAAAGAAAGGGCCTGATCTTCCTAATGTTGTATAAAGCAAATCTGCAGGACCGGGCAGTTTTATCATGTCACAGTCTCCTTAAAATGAAACACTTTGTCGTAATCCTCATTTGTAAGTCATTTTGGATAAACGTGTCTACTAAATACATACTTCAGTTGATTGTCCAGATCCACTTTCAGCTGCCAGATGGAAGTTCAAGGTCAAGGTCTGGATTTGCAATCCTCATACATCCAGGCGTTGAATTTAAATGTCAAACCTGACATTTCCACCTTAGTAAACCAGGTCTGAAAATTAAGCAGGTCTGGTTTAATGCACAGCTGTGGTGTCTTTCAGACTACAGTCAAACACCTTCCCAAGACGTCTGCCTACTGTATGTTAAAGGCAGGATTGTGCTGCTACTATTGAGTACCAGGGACTTAAACTTGGTTGGTTTACAACTAAGCCTAGAGCAAGTGATGAGTTTTTCTAGCCCTTGATAAATCCTCCTGTTGTCTGGCACAGAGGTTGTGGTGATGGTGAGGTCATCTATGATAAGGGCTGCTTTAAAGCAATCTTATTTCAAGGGCCTCTATATTCCAGCTCCATTGATTTGACAACCATGCTCATAGAGCTATCAGATAGGATGACTCAGATGGTACAGACAGATATAATGCACTTCTCGAGCTGATGCCAGTTAGATGTTGTTGACCTTGTTGGTTTAAACTGTACTCAGCTAGCTTACATGTAGCATGGACCTGTAAGTGCTTATAAGGTTCAACCACAAGACAACCAGACGCCATTTTCCTTTGTGGGCTTCTTTATTGACATGCATGAAAACACCAGTGCATCCATCCTTCTGCACTGCTGTATCTATATAGGATGTCTTCAGAAAGAACTGAAATGAACCAAGATGCTTAAAAATATCTTACCTTATATGCTTACCAGCAACATGGATCAGTTTTGGTGGAGCACTATTCCTTGGGGATCCATACACTTTTGCTGCTGATTAGTTGACTACCTTTACATTAGATTGCTTTGAGGATCCGCCATAGTAGCCGGAAGAGTTCTGGGCAGCTCTTATGAACGATGCATGGTACGCCACTAGGCCCTTGGACAGAGGCTGATCTTGTTCCTTTGAGTGTCCTCCAAATCTCCTTTTAGCTGTTTTCTGAGGTCAAACTCAACTTTCAGCAATTCTATGTTGATGAGAACCTTCTGGAGTCATTTAGAATGTTAAGAGGGTGGCAATTAATTTTGTCCAACAATTACATAAGGCAACCACTGCACTTGTCCTCTAGCAGTTGTTTGGTGAAAGTGCAGGGGTTGTAAATAAGAGTGGCTTACTTTGTTGCTTACTGTCTGCTCTGCCTCCTATGCCACTATGTTGTGCGTAGAGTCATAAGCTTTGTCCTCAGGATGTTGTGTAGCTCTGCTTGAGGTTGTTTTTCCTCTTCACTCGCATTTCAAGGTCCGGAGCACTTACTGTAGCTGTTCCCTATGTGAACAAACTTCTTTAAAGCATACATTGCTTGCTGTCATTACCTGGAGGTGGCATCTACTTGGTGGAAATATTGTTTATTCTAATAATTATTAATAACTCTATCTGTGAAAGGGAGACCAGCTGGTAAGAGCTGCACTGGTAAAACCTCACTCCCCAGATCTCAAGAAGCGCACTAGTGACTGACGCTATAGAGGCTGCAGCCTTTATATGCTGGAAACGTCGGTTTGAATCCCACTTGGAACAAATGAGTGGAGTAGAACCGGAGGGGTTACATTGGGGCTGTGACACGGATGGTAGTGAGGTTTAGGGGGGGTGAGTGTAACGGAGGCCAGCTGGTAAGAGCTGTGCAGGTAAAACCTCACTCTCCAGATCTCAAAGAGGGGAGTAGAACTGGAGGGGGTTACAGCTGTTTACTTGAATCATATATCTTTTGCCTTTACTTCATGTGGTGCCTAAGAATATCCCTAATACATGATAAGTCAAAGTAACACACAGCCTCCTGTGCCTTATTGCTTTAATAAATCATTAAACTGTGTCGTTGGCATTTAATTATCTCTGAGCTGTAGCCTGGATTCAGTTCAGAATGCAAAAAAGCATCTAGTACTCTCTGAATTTTATGGACGGTAGGACAAACTTTGCTATGTAAAATTGACACCTTCATTTAAAAATATTTCAAGACTTAAAGCGTGGGACCTAATCCCACGTCTGGGCTACTATAAATAAACTAAACATTGACATTGTAGTATTGTATAAGTGGACATCTCTTTTGAGAATATATTACCGCTATGTGCTTAGAAAATAGAGTATAATGAAATTACTGAGAGGAGAAAAGTGCTTCATAATTGCAAGTGTTTCTCTGTATAATTCAGCTGTCTGCTGCAAACGTGTCCTCTGTTCTTTCCCCTTTCAGTCAACAATTACATTTCTTTCTCAAAGAGAAAAATAAGCAAACTTGCATCCAAACGTTTACCCTCAAGCTGCTGCTGAACAAGTGCTATACTGATATTTTGCCTTTATGTCAGTGTGTTTTTGTATGTGCTATGTATAGCACTCTCTGTAACAGTGAACCTGAGGTTGTAAGGGAGAGCATGTGCAAACTCTGTTCCCAAGGTTGCATGATAGAGGTCCACTCCAAAGGCAGTGGCGTCGACATTGGTACAGTCTCAGGGATGTGCTTCAGAACTCACTGTCCCATCTGTATCATATTCCTAATCAGTATCTTGGTCTTGTTCTCAGTAAAAAAAATAAAAAATAAAAAATATCCACACATCCTTAAAAAGACACATTTGAGCAAAATCGTGTAAGATATTAGAGCGTTGTTCATATAATGTCTGGTGTCTTCAATTCAAGTGTATTTTTGTTCTATTTGCAGATTAATTTCAGTTGTTTTAGGCATAAAATTTAGTTCATACACAGTCGATTCAAAAGTTAGGTGAAAAAAATAACACAATTTGCCAACATTTTGACAGACTAAATACCTAAAATCAAGACAGATACTCAGAAAACATGATTTAAAAGACAGTTCACCCAAAATTGTTTGTCTTTTTTCTACCTTAGAATATAAAATGCATGATGAAGCATGTTTCAGATTCATCAAGTATCATAAAATAGATCCAAACGATTTTTGATCTGTATTCCAAGTCATCTGAAGACATTTATTTGTTACTGTGATTGATCACCACTTAATGTCAAATATAATCTTGAAGCATGGGTCCTAAAGCTAAACTAGTTGAAAACAACCACGCTAATGAACACAGAAATGATGTAGGATTGATTATGAGTATATTTTGTATAGTATTGTCGGTTATGAAAGTGAATCCATGACAGTTGTGGGATTATTGTGTGACAAGGCAAAGAACTAAACCTATGAATTGCAATATAATTTACTTGGTGATTATGATGTTACTTATTTAAAAAATTGCAATAATTTGACAAATTTAATTTTACATTTATGTGGAATTTGTACAGTAACCATAATATTAATGCTACTATACATTTTAAATTTGCTAACAGAACCAAATTACAAACTCCACTAAATGTCATTTTAATTGAACATCTGTGTGTCATTGCACAGGAGAACAATAATGAACTATTATTGGATACAATTACAGTAGGCCTTAGGTGGTCAGAAAAAAAAAATAATAATAATAAATCATCTTTGGCACCTTCACTTGTCCTGGCAGTGCAGACAGTTAGTGTCAAGGGAATCATTTGCTCCTCATTCTGTACATTATACTATTTCTTCTCTTCAACCAACATTGACAAGAAGGAAATACATAGACAGGAAACACACTCTTAAAGTCATCATCTGTGTTTCATTCCAACCCTTACCAAAAAGTAGTATACTTCAAGTATATTTTAAGTATACTTAAGTAAAGTTCAAGTATATTTTTAAGTATACTTTATGCAGTAAGTATACAAACTTTGAGTACACAACTAGTTTATATCAATGTTTTTTAGCTTGTACTGCAACTATACTAAAAGTGAACATATAGGTATACTGATAGTTTACTAATTAAATACTTGTAGTAGCATTTTAGTACACTTTGAAGTATAGTCTCAGTAAACTACTAGTTTAGTAAATTTATACTGCAAGTATACTCGTAAGTTTTCTTTAGGTGAACTTTACATAATACTTTAAGTATACTACTATGTCCCTATTTAGGTATTCATTTGTATATATTTTGTTATATGAATATCTGAACATACAAAACATCAAAAGCAAGAAGAACAGGGCGGCATCTACTTGTAAACAAAAACATTTTATTCATGCATTCTTTTTAAACACTTGAATGTGGGTAAGTTTCATAAATTAAAAATAAAGAAATAAACATTTTGAACAAAAATCTGAAAAAAAAAAGACTATGAATTGGATTCAGAATGATAATCAAAACGTAGATAAAGTTGATCAACACCCCAAAGCTTGACAGTCATTATTACCTCTTCATTGGTCGACATTTTATTCCATAATGTTACATAGTTTTGATTTTTTTTGTTTAAAATAAGTATACTAATAGCACACTTGAATAAACTTCTTTTTCGTAAGGGAATGAAGAATTGGATTGTCATTGGAGCATCACTGGAGCATATGTTGGGTTCAGATATCAGTGGAGTTAGACTGCAACTTTGAATCAGAGTGTAATTGCTCAATGTCTCACATCTGAACCTTATAAACGCCCAAAATTATTATGAAGGTAAAATAGTAGCACAACTCAAGAGCTTGTTGATTTTAATGTGAGAACTTGTCATATTAATATTCATATTTGTAAGTTGAAATTTACACTCACAGCTCTGATGTGAAAATCTGTGAGAGAGCAGAAACGGGGGTGGGGCTGGGATGTGAATGAAGCCATTTTATTGATCGATGCTTGAATGTAGTGATGGATGTAGTGGCTTAAAATCCTGTAAAAGCTAATTAGGCCAATTTCAGCGTTTTACAAATAACTGATTTCTAAAACGCTGAGATTTGAAGTTGTATTGCAAGATCTGAGAGATTGTAAGTGCTGACTTGTGGTTGTGCAGCGAAACTGAAGTAAAGTGCAAAAGTAAATATGTCGTACTGTCACGATCTCCAGCTGGAGTGCCCATGAACAACTCCAGAGGGCACTCCACCCCTGATTTTTGCCACTCTCACTAACTATATTTCCCATAATCCTTTGCCGGGCTCATCTCTGATTGCATTCACCTGTGTCTTGTTTCCTCATCAGAAGGGCTCGACTGGTAATCGGGTATACCGGGCATTTTCCCGGGGGGCCGGCACACTTAAGGGGCCGACAGAAGGTTTTTTTTGCCAAGGACCATCACGCACAGACAGCGAGCAGCCAGTGGCCCATTGGTTTGTCTCCTGTATTGACAGTGTAAACCACCCAATCACAATGCGCTATAGACAAAGCGATTAAGTATTTTGCTCCGCCTATATAAAGATCGCTTGACCCCAACTTCTTCCTCATCTGAAATAAAAAGCTTTTGTAACATTATACACTATAACATTCAAGATTGTTTTGCTGCCTGCCCTGACCCTTCACCTGTTTAATTGGATTACACTTTTGTCTGCCCTGGATTATACCTGTTTGCTGCTATTTGACCCTGCCTGTTTTGACCACTCTTTGAATAAAGCCTGCATTTGGATCCTCGACTCCCACGTTACACGTACACCATTTGTGTCTGTTATTTTGTTTATCTGAATGTCATTTTACAGATTTGTAACTATTAATCTGCAACTTCGAATTCAAAACACGGGTGTTTTGATTATTGTCTGTCTGTGCAAATCAGAGCTGTGAGTGTAAATTTCAACTTACAAATATGAATATTAATATGACAAGTTATCACATTCAAATCAACAAGCTCTCGAGTTTTGCTACTATTTTAAATCATTTGTGTCTTTATGACAGTGATGTGTAAACACAAATTCATCATATCTGAACAGCACTTATTTCCATTGTCTGGCTCTGGTATGGAGAAAGAGCTGCTAATTACCAAGATGTGTTGTTCAGGTGAATTCTTTATGTGTGGCTTTAAAATGATAGAATAGGGCAAATTTTTTGTTATTACCCAGAAATACAGCAGTCAACTTTAGATAATGCATTTCAATGAAGCATTCTATTTTACAATTAATTTAGCATTAGTAACACAATGTATGTGAATTCCAAAGCTGTCATGTTCAGCGAAATTACAATATAATGTTCCCAACATTTGCTGAGAGTGGAAAATATATTCAGTGGTCTAGTTCTGTTTTTCTACTCTGAATAAACATAATATGAACACATTTATGCTGTGACATTTAATCAACAGGGGACACCCTGCCTCATGAATTGGATTAGTATAGTGCTACTGCAAGCCACAGCATTGTGATTGATTCCATTACCATAATACTGCGTAAACAGAAATGCATTTACTAAAGATAGAGGTAAATGTTTTGTATTGCAACAGTCCTCTCAGTCAAAGGAAAGGAGAAAACGTTGAGGAATAATTGTATGGCTAAAGGAGCATAATAGTTTTTGTTTGGGGGTTGGGGCAGGGGGTTGCTGTAGTGGAATATTACCTGTAGCAGACGTTCAAATGCATGGAAGTTCTTGTGTAGCAGGAAACGAAAGGGTTTATTTAAGTCTCACTCTCACATATGGTAATAAAAGACACCTTAAAAATGTTTTTCATGTGGTATAGTAAGTGTGGGGACAAAAGAAAAGGATGCCTTTTTTATACAAAACGGGGGCCTTGCATGTCTTTCATTAATGTGTTAGTATTCTAAACACATCAACCAAAATACAATCATTTATTTTATTAATGTTTTTCCTTCCATTTTTTTTTTTTGCCTATCCCCACCCTTGTGTTTTAAACAGATTATTGAAAATGATTATTAAATTATTAAAATGATTATTGATGATTAAAAATTATTAATATTTGCGTATTTAATACTGGGTCTTCAGAGAATGGAATTCAAGAGTATGGATGCAAGACCCTCCCGCCAATGAGAGTGAGTGTTTGCTGGCCATAGACACTATTTTTCAGTTTGGAGAGTTTGAGTATTTGTTTCCTCTGCACCCACCTGATTCTGTTAATCTTTCTGACGTTCAGGGAGACTTTTAACAGAAGTTAACGTCACTGAATAATTCACGCACTGAGCCCACTCCTATATGTGACCCTGGAGCACAAAACCAGTCTTAAGTCGCTGGGGTATATTTGTAGCAATAGCCAAAAATACATTGTATGGGTCAAAATGATAGATTTTTAATTTATGCCAAAAAGCATTAGGATATTAAGTAAAGATCATGTTCCATGAAGATAATTTGTAAATTTCCTACCGTAAATGTATCAAAACTTAATATTTGATTAGTAATATGCATTGCTAAGGACTTCATTTGGACAACTTTAAAGGCGATTTTCTCAATATTTTGATTTTTTTTTCTCAATAATTTGATTCCAGATTATCAAATAGTTGTATCTCGACCAAATATTGTCCTATCATAACAAACCATACATCAATGGAAAGATAATTTATTCAGCTTTCAGGTGATGAATACATCTCAATTTTGAAAAAAATGTACACTTAAGACTGGTTTTGTGGTCCAGGGTCACATATATAGTCAAATATATAAGTTTTCAGTAATATTTGCACTCTAAACTTTTTTTTTTTTTAATGAAACAGATTATTGAAGTATGTTTTACAATAAAATACTTTTTTTCTTTATAATGCTTACAAATTCCATGGTTAATCCAATGTGTTACGTCTTGTTTAAGAACTACACTAGTAATTTCTGAGTGATATTTATTTTTGTATTTTTTTATTTTCCCAATGTGTCAGCTGGGTTTTTATTAGGAATATATATTAAAAGAGGACATATTAAAATATTAAAAAGATATCAAAGTTAGTGTTATTATTTTTACTATGTGTGGATTCCCAGAGAGCCCAAGCCATCTGATGACATGTGATGTCAATCTCAAAATAACATTTTAACTAAGACATGTTTACTTGTGATGTTCATTTCATTGAGTTTCTCCACAGAAGCTCAAACATTATAGAGAGCGTCTATTTCAAATGATTTTTCATGGTATTCCCTTATCAGGGTCATGACAGCTATAATTCCTGGCAATGTTTTTTAAGTTTAGCCATGTTTAGCCATAAGAGGAGTGGATCCAAGCTGCCATCGCATGTTTCAGCAATGTTTCCCAACAAGATTGTCTGGTTAAGAGATCTAAATGTAAAGAGCAGCATGTTAATTATTTTATTCAATATTCCCCTTTGGCAAAAAACATTGATGGTATTATTCAGAAATATTGGCACATTGTTGAGAGCGATCCCAAGTTGCAATCAATTTTTGATAAATCACCTAGGGTGGTCTATAAGAGACCTCCCAATTTGCGCAACATGCTGGTTAGGGCAGATCTGTCGGTTCCACAACCAACACATTTCTTGAGTCATATACCTTTTGGTAATTTCAAGTGTGGTAGCTGTCAACAATGTAATTTTACGTATTAAAACGCAAACTTTTAATCGTCCCTCTTCTGGTAAAACTTTTAAGATCCGAGGAACGATTTCTTGTAAAACAACCAACGTTATTTATATGTTGCGTTGTCCTTGTGGACTGGGCTATGTGGGGAAAACAAGTAAACAACTTAAAACTCGTATTGCTGAACATAGATGTGCAATTAGGCACCATGACCCTAGAAGTCCAGTAGCACAACATTTTTTCCAAGTTTAAACATTCGGTTTTGACTCGACAATATATTGGCATCGAAGCAGTTAAATTACCTCGAAGAGGGGGTGATATTCACAATCTAATTTTAAAACGTGAAGCATATTGGATTTATACTTTGAAGACTTTATCTCCTAATGGTCTCAATGGAGATTTTGATATTCGCCTTTTTCTTTAATTATTATAGTGATTTAGATGGTAAGATTCACCACATGTTATATTATGCTTTAATTTTTTGTTTTGGATGTATTTTTTGCATTTTGGTATTTTCTTTGGTGTAATTTTGAACATTTTGCAGTTAGATATTTAGTGATACGTGTTTGTGCTTGTAATTTATAGCTGCTCTCACTTTTATGTGATTTGCTTTTTGCCCTTTTCTTACATGATTTGTTGATTGCCATGACTTTGCTTTTTTTTTTTTTTGTGGTAATGTGGGCAATCATGTGATTTAGTGTTGTGTATATAAGGGTGTTGTCATGTATGTTCATTGTCTGGTGAAGAACGTTTAAGCTCGAAACGTCACCTGTGGTGAGAACATAATGAAATACTTCTCTATCTCTAGAGCTGTGGTGTGCCTACTTTGATGTTTTTGTTCTTGTTTTTGTGTGGTAGAGCACCCACATTGAGCTTTTTTGGCCTAATTGATGTGCACTCTTGGGCTGTTTTTTGTTTTAAGTTTAGCCATGTTGTAATGTTGAGGAAAATATGTAGCCATGACATACATTTTGTCTTTCGGTGCAACAATTATGCTTCTCATTAAAATCTCCGGGGATGTGATTAACAGCTAGCGTATTGATTGATTTATTGCTATTTTAAGGGGGCTTTCCTACACAGTGACTGGAAGATCTCACTCCCATTAAATTGAAAGTCAGTTAGTATTTACTCTCTTACATATTTCGTGTGTTCACATGACTAGTTAGCTAGTTGGTCGGTTGTGGAATTACGTCAAGAATCAAAAAGTATTCATTCATATTTTATTCCTCTGATGACTGCCTGGAGGACAAGACCACAAAATTGGGTTAATAAATAATGGTGTGAGAAGTGTTCAGATCCAAGAGTGGTTATACCAAAGCAATGATGCCATTTGTGTCCTCATGACTCACTACTGCTATAATTAACAGGATCTCATTCATCACTAGCACATTTTAATGGGTAATGTATAATAAAAACATTAAATTACACAGATCACACCATTTTTCCTGCCTAAAAATACATTTATTTTTCAGTTTTTAGTTATTGATTGAAACTTGATTTGATGTGTGGATTTCTGTGATTTTTTGTTATGAATTTAGAGGGTTTTTTTCTTTTTTTTCTATCTATCTATCTTGACGAAAAATGCTGAAATATTGAGTGGCAGTTCTCCTAATGACTGGTGTTTTTCCTCTGCATTTTGTTTACTGTGCAGTGGCACAAATGAAAAATCTCACAGCTTTTCAAGATAGTAAAATCAATATTCTATTCCATTTAATGGGCAAGACTGTTTCAGTAACTCGATAGGGAGAACTAGCACCCCCAGAATGTCCAGAATATATGCTGTAATATCTTTGCACGAGGAATAAACTTTCCTCCATTATTATATCCATTCTCCCCATCTGCCAAATCTCATTTGTACTCATTCAAACATTGAAACCTAGCTGCTTTAAGACGTCAACCACATGTCTGTGTTTGATATTTTTGAGCTGTGGAAAGAAATATTATGAATACCTGCTGAAATTTCTTTCTTTTTTTTTCTCCACACAAAACATGTCTTAATGGAATATAGAGCATTATTTGCGTGAAAATGACTACTTTTATATTGCTTTTCTTTCTCATTTTCGAATCAAATTATCGTGTCTGTACAATTATTTGCCCATTACAGTTTTTGTGCAGTGGTTAGGGACTCGAAAGTATCTATATAACAGTATATTATTGTTATATAAACTAATATATTTAATACAGACTGCAGTTTAAGCCATTTTTGTGTGTCACACTATTCAAACTCATGCTACTGGCTTTAGTGACATTTTTCAAGCTGAAACTGAAAATATCACAAAAGCAACATTTTGGATGAGAGACAGTACAGCGACTATGAGATTCTGTATACTCGAATTTAGAAAAATGTGGAAGTCCTAAGAGGCCATGGACGATGATTATGATTAAAACAAGAAAGAAACGTTTTAATAATCCATGGCCTCTTAGGACTTCCGTAGAAAAATGCTTATGATAACATGTTAGTTCATATGTTTTGAAATGACAACACAACAACAATAAAGTACAGCCAAACCCAGTAAATACATACATTCTGGATACCTTTGTCACTTTGATATAAAATAATCACTAGTTAAACTCTTTCAGACAGGTGATGGGGTTTTAGTTTTTGGACAACAACACATTATTTGATTATTACATATTCTTTCCTTTCCTGGCAGACAATATTGGCAGAAGCAGCATTTCATTCTCGGCTGATAGAAATTGGAAATCATCTCCTGAAACGGACGAATCATTTGCAACCTGTTTCAGAATGCAGCTGACTGCTGAAATGCGTGAGTTGGGTATCTGACAATCTCTTTCACCTATTCTATCTGTTCTCTTCTTGCCCGCCCTTTTGTATTCACCATCTCATTTCTGCTCTGTCTCTCTCTCTCACACAAATACACACATGTTGCAGATGGATACCTGAATTCTGAGTCTTCTGTGAGATGTTTATTGCATCTGTGCAGTGCACGTTATGAGTATTCATAACTGATTACTTAAACTCACTCATTCTGTAAGACTTTAACTCAATCAATTGCTCAGCCATTGCACAACAGAAGGATGCACCCAAGAGACCATTGGGATTCTATTAAACGTATTTTTCATGCTTTGCTTAGTGTATAAAAATTAATGCCCTGTGTTTTTAATTTAAAATCATTGTAGGCAACGACCTCTTTAACATACCAATGCGTAACTTCATTAAATATTTGGTAACTCATTGGTTTTTACTGTTTTAATTATATCCTTAATGTCAGTAAATAAATATCTTTGTTTAGCATGACGGATTAGATTCTTCCTCCAGCAGAGTTGTTGAAGGCTGCAGTGGTTTTAACCTTCTCATATCACCATGCTTATTAAGATGTAGGGGTCTATATGTTAAACTTTCACTACAATGTGAATGTTTCATGACTGATCCCACAGGGCTGTTTTTTACACACTTGTATTTATATATAGTTTAAGACATGTTTTTGCTGTAGCTCAAACATGGCACTAACAATGCCAATGTGATGGGTT
This sequence comes from Sinocyclocheilus anshuiensis, assembly GCF_001515605.1. Classification (NCBI taxonomy): domain Eukaryota; kingdom Metazoa; phylum Chordata; class Actinopteri; order Cypriniformes; family Cyprinidae; genus Sinocyclocheilus; species Sinocyclocheilus anshuiensis. Next base: position 41,244 of record NW_015539927.1, read on the forward strand.
TGATTCCCAAGTCTATTAACTTAAATATATACTTTTAATGTCCACCAAATGCATAAATGTCAATATATTTTAGGAACAATACTATCTGTTTCACCAGTAGCTGATTCTATCTATCTATCTATCTATCTATCTATCTATCTATCTATCTATCTGTCTATTTATGAATTACGTAGGACATTTGTGAGTGAGATTGTCCTGCTGTTACCAGGTAGGAACTGATGAATAAAGTGTCTGGTCAATTATTCATGTGAGCAGATGGTGTCAATTCTGCTGACTGTAAAAAAAAAAACTTAAAATGACCTAGTGTGTAAAGTGCATCTCCACTGCATGTCTGTTTGTAATTAACCAATCACATTCAAACTCTTACTAAAAATGAATTAAACATCTGCCTGTCGTGAATATAAATCAGCTGTTTCTGTAGGATATTCTTAGCATCTTCTTCATCATGTCTTATTGCTGAAGTCATGGACTGGAAAGTCCTTATAAAGGATGTTTTGGGATGTCATTGTGGAGAGATACCAATCTGGAGAAGGCTACATACTGTAAGTCGATCTGTCAATAAAAGTTTGCATAAATTTTCTCAAAACCATGTAGCAAAATGTTGTACGGCCTTATGAAACCATACTGAACTTTTGGACTATAATTTTAAAAGGTATGTTATATGTTATAAAAACATAAAAAAAAAAAAAAAAAAGTGCTCATCACCCCAACAAAATCATATTCAAAATGAAGCACAATGGTAAAACCATTATGCTATAGGACTGCCTCTCTTCAGCTGGAACTGGGGCAACGGTCAAGATAGAAGGAGTCATGGAAGGAATCAAATACCAGACCATTGTGGCACAGAATCTGCAGGATTCCATTACAAAGATAAAGACGAAGAAGAATTTCAGCATGATAATAACCCCAACCAAAAATCAAGTCAACAAAGAAATTGATTCAGAGGAGGAAGAGGAACATTTTGGAGTGGCAGAGAAAGAGCCCAACCCCAAATCCAATTGAAGCGCTGGGTTATATTTAACCCAGCATTTTTTAGAGTGTACCTACATTTCTGCAAAACAAAAAAAAAAATTACCTATACGTACAAATTGCTGCAAATTGTGATTTACAGGGCCAGAGTTTTGATTAAGAAAGCTTAATTTTCGCACAATTCCTTATATTATGACCTCAAAACAATTTTAACCTGCTGTGATATTTGAATACCGATAAATTTGAACATTAGCATCACATAGGAAGTCGTGGCCTAATTGTTAGAGAGTCGGACTCGTAACCCAAAGGTTGCGAGTTCGAGTCTCAGGTCCGGCAGGAAGGTGGGGGGAGTGAATGTACAGCGCTCTCTCCCACCTTCAAAAAAAAAGGGCTCATCACCCCAACAACATCATATTCACAATGAAGCACAATGGTAAAACCATTATGCTATAGGACTGCCTCTCTTCAGCTGGAACTGGGGCAACGGTCAAGATAGAAGGAGTCATGGAAGGAATCAAATACCAGACCATTGTGGCACAGAATCTGCAGGATTCCATTACAAAGATAAAGACGAAGAAGAATTTCAGCATGATAATAACCCCAACCAAAAATCAAGTCAACAAAGAAATTGATTCAGAGGAGGAAGAGGAACATTTTGGAGTGGCAGAGAAAGAGCCCAACCCCAAATCCAATTGAAAACTTGTAGTTTGACTTTAAGACTGGAGATCCCTCACAGTTTGATCAATCTGAAGCTCTTTTGAAAAAATAAAAAAATAGATAAATGAAGATGTGCTAAATTGATAGTCTAGCTACTGTAGTCTACTGTATTAAAAGCAAAGGGTGCTTCATCCAGTAATTAGTTACTATTCCTTAAAACTTTCTATTTCTTTGTTACTTGAATTTTGGTAGTTTCAATATCACATTAAAAGTGGAAAATGGATTTATTGATTAATTGATTGACTGATTGATTCATTCATTGATTCATTTATCTCAAACACCTGCAATTTCAAAAGGGGTGTGTAGACTTTGTGTCTAAGGAGAGCTTAATTTGAGGTGACCTCTGAGAGTTAAATACAGATAACAACATAATATGGTGTGCTTATAAATACCACTGGATTTTTGGCAATCTTTGCTCTTCACTATATATTTCCAGTATTTTTCCTGGTATACTCCTGTGGTTCATGTTTTTGTTGTCATAGATTTTCTGCCCACACCTAATGCTTCTAAGAGTATTGTATTGTCTCTGCTTAAATGTCATAGAATACCTGTAAATTCACGCCACACCAGTGCAATTTTTTTGAATAAAATGGGCACATTTTTTAATTCCCTCTGATAAGTGACTGATCCATATTTTACACCAATATTAAGCCATCAAAGTATGGGACATCAAAGCATGCCATTCTTTCAGTCACAAGAAGGGAGCTGATTGAAATGTCCCTTTGTTGTTGTGTTGAAAGAATCTCTTCTCCAGAGACTAAAAAATATCCCAAGCTCTCTGCCGATCCCAAACTATAACTCCAAATTGAATAGCTAAATGCCCTTTGTTGTTCAAAACACTGCATAATCTTCATCCTTCCATGGTAGATTAAATGTTTTAATCGTCTGTCAGTTTATAAGACTATTGTGGATCCCCCAACCCAAATCCTTACCCTAACCCTGATTGGTTGACAGACATGCTGTTCCAAGATGTTGAACTAGGAACATATCATAAAATTCATGTCATAAAACCATGACTTAAATCTTAAATCAGAACATTATTGGGGTAAAATTGAAAGAGCTTAAGATAGTTAGCAGGTTATTAAGCTTACACGAGCAGGAAAAAAAAAAGCATATTCAAAATGAACCTACCCAGGCTCAGTGGAAATATGTGCTTCTACACTCTAAAAAATGCTGGGTTAAATATAACCCAGCGAATGCAGAGCACTAATTCCTAGTATGGGTAACATGTCACCTCACGTCATATACAGCTTCATATGTATGGGTTTTCTAACGTAGTAGGTTTGCTCTGTAGCGATACGGCATTGCACTTGTGAGGTGAAGAGTTCCGGTATGAATTCTGTGAAACTACAGTTTGACAAAACAGCTCAAATCCGCGTATAAGGAAGTTACAATAGCACGGTTGCATCAGCGAATGTGTTTTTATAGCACTTTTGCATTCGGTTAGCATTATCGGGTAGGTTTAGGGTTGGGTTTGGTTTAGGGGTATTTCCAAGACGATAAAGCATTAACCTTTTGGCAACACTAACCTTACATTTGAATTTTGAACCACCGCAATACAAGCAACATAATAAAAACGTTGCCACGTGTGTTTTAGCACCACTCACTGGACATTTCACTTTGAAACAGCCACGAAACGTGCAGTGAGGTACGTAATATCAGTGTTGCAGAAACATTGCCACAAGCACGTATTTCCAATGAGCCTGAGTTGCAAATTACTCAATGTTTGTTATCTTTTAGGGTCAGTGCATTGCTCTGTGCCAGGACTGTTTTGCCTGCGATCACAGGGCTTATTAAAAGTAACCCCAAAACACACAGTTCTCTCCATTAACTTAACTATAACCTCAAGGTGGAACGCAAAAGGAGTTTGTTCAGCCGGTGTGTAGTTGGCTGTCATTTGCCACTTCTGAACATCCAATTAATAAAAGTAATCATTGAAATCTGGAAGCATTCTGTTGTTATGGTAAATGTCATAGGATTGATAATCATATTAATCCACGATAAGCTGCCTATTTATTTCTCCCTGCAGCTAATGAGAAATTTGCAATTAATCATTGTGGTTTAATTAATGATTTATCATACATAATGTGGTTGGCCGTAGACTGATCATATCATTCTTAATTCTGAAAAATATAATTATTTGGTATATTTCCACACAAAACAAGGCATACACGTTGGAACAAAGTACCAATTTACTCTTTGTAAGAACTAGGGTGTTTATACCTAATTAAATGTTTAATATTTATGAGCAACCAAACCTGTTTTGTAACCTAAACCCAACCTGCAAACATCGCCCATTATCTGCTCCCAGTAATCAATCTTAAACTCTCAATTACCCACTGGCCTTAGTGCTAGGCATGTAGAGATTAATGAAATCTCTTTAGGGTACTCACTGCACAGCTGAAACAAGACAGGACCCAGAATGCTGTGCTATGTTGCTAGAGACAATGGGCTAATTGTGCAGGGTTGCGCCTCAGTTAAACATCTTAGTGTCAGTTCATCTCTAGGGTTTTGAGACTCTGCCAATGATTAGGTGAGCCACAACATTAGACACGCACAGCCATTGTCTCTTGTTATGTGTCTTCTAATTAATAAGTGGCGGCTTCTTTATCTAGGAATAATGTGTTGGTCTCAGAAGGCAGCTCTTTGATTATTATGGGGCAAGACCTTATTATGTGCAGCACATAACTTCCTACCGAGCCTTTGAATGACATATGAACAGATTAGTTCAATAAGACAGAGTTTCCTGTAAACGTGTTGATAATGTTTCTCGTTAACCACACTGTAGCACTGCCTCTCTTCTGTGTAGTTACTATACATATCTTTGCATCAGTTCAGCAAATGCTTTGAACTCAGTATCCACAATATGATTGAGCAATATTGTTGGAGACATCAAAACCTTGTAGGCTCATGGTGAGAGATGCTGAAAAACAGCAAGACGTGACACCATGGCCATACATGGCTGTCTTCATGTGTATAGACCAGGGATCGGCAACCTATGGCCAGTGTTGCCAACTCACAAGATAAATACTTAACAACCGCAGCTTCAAAACAAGCCCAATATTATTATATAATTTATTATCAATTGTTTATTATCAGTAAATGAGCCTGCAACATAGTAAACTGAAAACACTTGGAGTTTGAAGAGCAAAAACATAACTTATTTGACACAAATCATCAAACTGTAACAAAGCGGGAGGGAACACACTATCCTCCGATCACCTGCGAGCAGAATAGTTTTGGAGAAGGAAAAGGAGAATAAGTCAAGAGCACTAAGGGGGAACTTTAATATAGCCACATATTTATAATAAAATAAATTCAAACCATATGTATCTACAATTAGTATTGCTGCTTTTTTATTTATTGATTTAATGATTAATGCATTATAAAAATATTTTACAAATTGAATTAGGTCCCTTTCCTCCCCTGCACCATTCACCTTCTCCCATGTTTCCTCTCCATCTCTGTACATCTCTTTTGGTGGCGTTGTGTGTCTATTTACATTTATTAACCATCATCGCTTGGATAACAACGTCACATGTCTGCATGTTAAATGTGGTTTTACTCCAATGAGGGGGAGAAGGGAGCGCGATGTGCGATGACGAATTATGCTACAGCACTTTTAGTTTTGCACTGATTGGCTATTAGCTGCAAGCAGACAGTCAACAATATATTTTGGAAAAAAAAAACAGTGACCATAAATGTAAAGAAACAAAGTTTCTTGTCAGGTTTTCCTAACAAGCAACCATATTTTTTAAATAATCAAAAAAATAAAAAAACATTGGCACGCAGATGGATAATCACTCGCACGCCAACAATAGGGAAAACAGCATACCGACATACATTTTGAGGTAATCATGCCTGTTAGGAGTTATAAATACTATTAAAGTGAGAGAAATAACCTGCGCTAGTATACAGATGCGCGTGGCTGCTGCAAACTCCACACACAATGACGGTGTTGTGTGAAAAACAACATCCAGGGCCTTAACCGCCATAGACGCTGAGTGGGATAAGCGGGGATAAAAAATGACAAAAAGTTTTAAAAGTTACAATTTCAGTCTGGTCTGCCTCAGCTGTCTAACAGCGCTCATCAATGTCAAAATAACTGGTATGGCCAATCAAATCAAAGTAGGTGGGTTTTACTGTTCAAGGAAGCAAAGCACGCGAAACGTCAGTTTAACGTTGAAAGACGTCGAGGTAAGATGGAAATTTGCAAAATGAAAATAATTTAATATTAGTCAACTGTTTACGATAGCAATGTTAAATGGCCATTAGCTATGTCCAGTGATGCAATCTACAGAGAGAGAGAGAGAGGGAGAGCGAGAGATTACAGTTGCATGTGTGAATTACCTGTGCCTGTGCCTCCCTCTCTACAAACAATGAAGCTGTGAGTTTAGTTACTTAAAAAAACAGCAATTTTACCCCTCCGTTGCTGAGAAATATAATGCAGCGATTCATATTGGCACAGTGGTTAACCAGAAAAATTAATTGCCCAAAAGGTTGCTGACCCCTGTTATAGTCTATACATTAAATGCTGACAATGGAATAAAACAACTCAATTGCACAATGGACAAAACACCTTTTAACTAATTGCACCAAACCTTTTAGATAATTATTAATTAATTTACAGCATGTTGGATAAAATATTAAAACTTATAATTTAAAAAAAATGGAAATCATATTAATTTGTTTTACAATTAAGTGAACAAAGAGTTGAATTTTCACACAATTTCACTATTCAGTTTAAATCTATGTTGCCATGTTTGCCAGTTGCTTATGCAATCTCTAATATCTTTTTCTTCTTCTTCTTCTTCTTGGAAATAAAGTTTTAATGAGCAATCACTTCATACTGTAGCTTTTGTTTCTTTTTCGGTGTCTTCAGTATCATTTTCCATCCTGTTGGTCTTTTGTAAAATCCCATTAACTAACAAAAGTTAATGCCAGGTAGATACAGTGTTTGGTGGGAAAACAACAGCACAAACATAAGCATTAGTAATGGATTTTGATGAATTCTGTGAAGTTTTGTCATATTAGTTGGCCTGTGTCATATCCTGTTTGATAAAACATTATATTTCAACTTCAAGGCAGGTCTTTAGGTAATCATTTTCATCCTTTTAAGTTCTAAATAATGTTAATAATATCTACAAAAAGCTGCTATACCAATTTATATAAATTATTCTGTAAATCATAACACACACACACATTCATAGTTTAAGTTGCAAAGTTCGAAAGGGATTTAAGCAATAATTTATTTTGTGATCGGTTAGCGGAGTCATATTATATAGTAATGGCATAACCTTTAGCACAATGCCAAGTGACTAGGTGAAGAAAGCTTGGCAGTGTGTAGAGTTTTGGACATTTGTCCTCTGCATGCACAGTGGCATTTGGCTGTGGTGCTGAACTCATGAGGTGCACAAGACAGCAAATGAGACAGAGCTGGTGATGTGCTGATGCATTTTGTGCTGTTCTCACCATCAGCATCCCTGTTCACTGGGGCTATGGAAGCAGAGAAAAGCTATGAGTGCTGGTTGCAAGTAGCTCTTAGTTTATTTCCCAGCTTCTTTGAATTGTCCAACTGTCAAACAACCCTCTGGTATATCATGTTAAACAAATGTGTGTCCTGGATTATGTCAAAAAGAACCTGACACAGATCTCACTTTTCAGACTGAAATGCAGAAATTATTTTAATTACATTAGTGCGACCATATGTCCATTTTTTTTTTTTTTTTTTACTGGCTGGGTTTTCTAAACTGCCTAAAATGTCCAGGTCTTGGTTTTGTTTCCCTAAGCAGCAAGACATGGTGTAGAGGTCAGAGTCGTGCATATATTTTACGTTTTATACATTGTATGTACACATATTTGCATTGTTTTGACCATTCTTTGTAGATCCAACCTCTCGATGCCACGATTAGCCGATTATGTACAATCAGTGCTGGGTAGATTGTAGTATGTTACTGATTACAAATTACATGATGAAAACTGCAATCAGACTACTTATTTTTTAAGTAATGTATTCTGACTACTTTTGGATTACTTTTGGACTACTTTTGATCTATGAGTGGTTATGAACGAATGAATGAAACGCATTTGTCCGTGTTATTGGGATTCTCAAACAGAGAAATGTAATTATTATACAAAACCTCATTGCTTTAGTGTCACAGTAGTAGCATAGCATGTCACTAATACAGTATTAAGTGTCTTGCATTATCATTGTAGTTGAACTCTCAGTCTGTTCCCCCCCACAGGAAACTGCATGAGGAAATTGAGGAATAACCAAAGGGCAAACCACACAGACGTCTAAATCCCCCAGTAGGGCAGAAATCTCTGGAGGTCACAGTATTATTTTTTTTGAGAGGACAATGATGAATGGGATGTGCAATAAATGGCTTCGCAGGGGACTGTTATTAATGATAGCATAGGAAGCTGGAAGACACACTCATGCTCAGAGACATGTTCTGAAGGCAGATCTCTCACGCGCTCTCATGCTTTCTATCTGTTTAATTTATTTGTTGTGTTTTTATTTATTTATTTTTAAAGATGCAGTGTCGGCTCGCTTGTACAGATTCTGCACACTGGGTTTTATAGAATATGTCAGTCAGAAGGTCAAATTCAACAATGATTTGTCTCTTGCAGTAACTTTTATTTTTTTTGGTGTATGTAACAATTCCGTTCAGTTGTGTTTGTTGTCTAAACACAGCTTAAATAGATTACATTATTATTTTATAATAAAACTGTAATTATTATAAGTATCATATAAAATATCATATAATATAATTTTTAATGTTGTCAACTAATGCCCTTTCATGCCAAACCTGAAACTGAAAAGTAAAATCAATCACTGACGAATAATCAGTTCACACCAGAGAAAGAAATATGCATTAGGCTGAATTAAAAAATAAATAATCACAACTGATGCTGTTGTTCACATTCACACAAGACACATTCTTCAAGTAAGATGTAGCAGAATGGAACAGCATGCAAGTGTTTCGAGATGCACTTTTAAAAGAGGAAGTTTTGATTTAATTAAAGGGGTCCTATTATGCTCTTTTACAAAGTCTTGATTTTGTTTTGGGGTGTACTAGAACAGGCTCTCATACCAGGCTGTTCGAAAAACACATTATTTTTCACATATTTTACATTATTACAACACCTCTCTCCCCAGTCTGGCATTGAATAGTTCCTGTATCAAATGAAGGCCCGCCTTCTGAAATACGAAATGTGCTGTGATTGGTTAGCTGGGCCAGTGTGTGTTGTGATTGGTCAGCTGGGCCAGTGTGTGTTGTGATTGGCAGCACTCGACACCTGGTCGGGAAATGTCATGCCCCTTACCATAGCCGCCTGCGAGCTTCAGTGTAAATATTGTGTCAAAATCAAATCGATTTGAGCGCGATTTGAACCCGGATGATTGTAACCACTCTTAAGTTTGTCTGCCTTGGGAAAGCTAGCGTGTCTATGACATAATGATAACACTCATTGCCTTCTCTAGTGCAGCTCAACCAGGTCTCGTCCCATTCGTCGATATTTGTGATATCACAAATCCTGGAACATATGTGTTGTAGTCCAAACGAGTCGTTCGTTGTAGTTTTTGAAAAGTGATTTATGTTAAATAAAATATCTCCTTTTGAAGTGGACTTTGAGCTTTGTAACTTTGCAGATCTTTTTTATGCTCAAACAGCAACATTACAGACTAACTAAAGTTGAAAAAGTGAAAAATGATAATAGGACCCCTTTAAGTTTTAATAAATTAAATGTCATGCATCTTAAACGTGGTGCTTATGCCCTCAGATGCTAACAAAACAGCGAGACATCAAAAAATTAACAATAAAACAGATTAATTGTGAGTATTTTATACTTTTATTTTAAACATTTGTTTTTATTTAATAAAACGGTATTTGATGCAAAGGGGAAAATACAAATGTAAAATATAGGGTGAAAGAATGTTGATAGAGCTAATTTATATGGGAGTAAATATGTGCACAATAGAGGCAAAAATGGGGATAAGTAGTATGTCTCATGAGTCAAAAATATGTCCAGTATTTTATTTGTTTATTTGTTTGCTGAATATTTCAAACAGTTTGCTAATCTCATTGATGCCTTTATTTTAAAGGGTTAATTTAAGTCAAAGTTATTATTATTTACTAAATAAATTTACTACAAATGTAACTGCTCAAAATGTGGAGGTCAAGGCAACGTGGTAACTATGTCCATTTTCACTACGGGTGTAACGGGGCTGACGAGACGTGAGACGTGTGGATCCATCTGCAGGCTTTATTAAAGAGACGTGGTAAACAGGCAGGGTCAAACAATGGCAAACAGGTATATGGCGGGCAAAACACAAGAATAGTCCCAGGGCTAGCGTAGGTCACCGATCGGCAGACAGAATCACAGGGGCGAGACGAGAGGGAAAAATCCAGGAAAACAGGCAAAGATCAGAAACCGCGGAAACAGGCAAGGCAAGGCAAAACAAGGAAAACACAGAGACTCGGAATGGGGTACGGGCTAAACAATACTCAGCAGAGAAAGGTGGTTAGAGTGGGTGTTATATAGTGGTTTCAAATCCTGGTTAATTTCGGTTGGCATAATGAGTTTTTAATATGCCACAAAATGCTCTAATACAGGAGGACCACGTGTCCTCTTTGTCTGACCTTGAAGATACCATGAAATCAAAATTGAAAAATTATATATATATATATATATATATATTTCAAGCAAAAACAGTAACCAGACATGATGCTGTGACATGAGTAAATGTCATATTACTTATATTATTATTATTATTATTATTATTTTTCCTAACCAGCCGTGACGGCGATAGTCAACGAGCGACAGCAGATTGTATTTTAGAAATGGCTTCTATTTTTGCAACGTCACAGCTGGAACAACAACATACAAACTATGGCAATGACAATCTCAGGTACTGATTATGTGATTTAGGGTCTAATGTGAGTTTGAATATTATTTTGTGTGACATTTATAGCCATACTGAAAGCAATTTACCTCATACCTTGAAAATAAGTTAAAGGAAACATGAACGCAATGTGGAAAAAAAGTGTACTCCATTACAAAGATGGCATCTGTCACTCAGTATGTACTTTTAGTAATGTTAAAATATTTTTATATTTATGTACTAATCCATTTCTTTGAGAGTGCATTGCCTTTGTGGAAAGAACCTGCCCACACTATAGATGCATGTACACAGATTCCTCATTAGCAGCTGTTTATATGGGTGCTATACATAAGCTGTCCACTATATTGGAATGGTAAAAGCTGGCTCATGAACACTCTGTTTTGGTGATAATCACATTCATTTGTTGGGAACGCTATATTCATTTGACTTGCAATGTGGAATGGAGTCATCTTTAGTCTAACCATTGACTTCTTATTATTTATAGTGCCTGCAGGACTAGAGCGATGCCCTTGAAAAAACGACAATAAGCCAATGTGAAAATAGGGATTGGGGAAAAATAAATGTCTCCACACAGGCATGTCTTTCTACAAGGGCGTGCAAATTCAATTATTTACTTGTACAAGTATCCTGCCTGTGGGCTGACCGCACAATCTAAATGGTAATAGCAGCACATTTTATTTTATTTCATTCTATTTCAACCAATGTTCTATGACAAAATTTCATTGGCTAGTCATGAGGTTGCTCTAGCACAACCACGGCTTCATTATCACAAAACTAGAACAGTTAACTTAATGATTAAATTTAATCCTCAACAGACCAAATACTCATCAAGTATGCAGTATCAGTGCATTGAAAGCCATAATGGGAAACATAGGGGCCTTCATTAAGGACAGATGGAGTTATAACTGATGAGGAGTTATAACACAAGAGGAGGTGATACTTCCTGAACAATGAGTACGTTTACATGGACAACAATACTCTGATTTTAATACGATTAAGACAATACTCTGATTAAGAATCTACCATGTAAACAGAGATTTTTGATTACCTTAATCCGGCTAAAGTCATAATCAAAGTAAACGGAAATCGAATTAAGACATGTGGAGTATTCCTATTTTAGTGGCATTACTGAAGTGCAGAATAGACATGTAAACACTTTAATCCCATTATTACCGTCGTGTAGGACTTTTCGCCACATTTTGTGACAGGATACACACACGGCAGTGGTCAACCGTTTGACGGCAAATAAAAGAGCTTCAACACTGCCATCGTCTGTATGCACGTACAAATAATTAACTGCACTTGAAGCTTTCATAAAATAAAAAATTAAACACCCAAAACTGTACATGGCATCATCACGAAGACGAACTATATGTTTATACGTGAAATTCCGGAGGGGACGTCGGGTGGCGTCACGTGGTGATGTAATGACGTGTGCTATTAATCGAACTATGTACTATAACATGTAAAACGGGAACATGAAAGGAATATTCTAAAAGCAACTCATGTAAACACCATAATCATAATATTGGCTTATTTAGAATAAGGTAAATAATTAGATTACTGATGTCCATGTAAACGTAGTCATTGATAGGAGTTAACCATTTTTAATGTAATCATTTGGATTTTTGGATAAATCTCACAAAGAAACACTTGAGTGATATGTTACCCCAAATGAATGAATGAATGAACCATATGTTGAACCATATATATATATATATATTTTTTTTTTATTATTATTTTTTTTTTGCTTTGAATTATTATTATTTTTTAATGAATGAAAAATAAGCAAATTTGCCCATTAAAATTTGCTAATCTAATTAACAATTTTTGTGCAATTTTTATATATATATATAAAGAAGATTGCAGGCTAGAAGATTGGTTCAAACCTTAAATTTTGATTTAATATTAACAAAAAACATTCATACAAAGTGCATACAAAAGTTCAAACATTCATACGAAAATAAAATAAAAAAATTATAAAGACCATATTTAATCAAAACAGGCCAAAGGAAAATGTTACTTAATGGTCAGCATAAGCCAAAATATCTATCTATGTGTATGTATAGCACAAAGACATTTAATGGTACAATTTGATTGCATTTTGAATATTAATAATTTCAGATAAAAATTTCAACATCGCACTCAAAGCACATCCAAAACAAAGCTGCCAATGTAATTTGGTGTGTTGTAAAGACTTGGCTGAAAATGCAAATATGTAACAAAATTGTTTCAAATCTAAACCTTTCATTTGCACTTGTCTTGAAATTGATTTGGTTGCCCCTTCTAAAAAAAATTGCTGAACCATTACAAAAAGAACCAGGAATAAATCTAGCATTAGCCTGCAATCTTCTTCGTGTCAAAGTAAATTGTTTTCATCTTAGCTGGTTTCCAGGGTTTCTTTGTAGCAAAGTGACAAGGCTACTGATTAAACAAGTTTGTTAGATCATGACTAATGAGGTCTGACAAACACAGACTGATTGCCATTGACAGGGGCTAGTGGGGGAGATCTCACAGCCTAATATCATCGAGAAATGGAGCAAGGGAAATGATGAGGGCTTACAACCAAGATCTTTTGTTAAATAAATACAAAAGAAAGATCTTTCTGGAGTGTTTTTGGAGTGTGTGACAGTGTTGTTCCCTTTCGAATGGGAACTCGTGCTGCGTCCCCTAGAGGGAACTATGGGGGAATGCCTCTGGCCGGTGTCTGAAGCATGAGTCTAAACACTACAATGAACTTGACACTGGCAGGCAGCAGCCTATGACGTCACAACTGGTGCGGCCTTGAGTATTAAAGAGCACCTGTGAAATCCGTCATCCGCTTTCTTGTCTTCCGGAGACCGTTTGTTTGTACATGAGTTAGGTGCATGTGCGTCTAGCTCCTGATGGAGCAGAATTAGTGCTATTCTTGCCCTATTCTTGAGGGATGTGGGACATGTTTTTGGGTGGAATTCTGTCTTCTCAATGAGCATTTAGGAGTATGCGCGTCTAGCTCCTGAGGGAACAGAATGAGCGCACTGAAATTATTTCTCAATGAAGATCTGTTCGCACCGTCCCTATTCTCGAGGAATGTGGGACATGTTTTTGGGTGGAATACTGTCTTCTCTACAAGCATGATGGATGCGCTAGGTATGATGCATTCACAAGACTGACTACAAGAGACAGGTAGGAACTTCTTCCTTTCTGCTTCCTCCTGAGGGATAGTAGATTAATTAATTTGCGTCTGTTTTCATGTGATTCTTTTAAAAGCAAATCTGTTGTTTGAACTAGCTATTATTAAATGCACACTTTTCACAGTGCAGTCGCAGTAATTGGTTCCACCTGGGCTTGACTCTCTCTTGAGGGGTGAGAGTTGAGCGCCTGCACCCCGCGGTCAGGTCCCATGACCGCCATTACAGTGAGACGAGATTAAGTGTGGGGGTTGCAGGCAGAGCACAGACGAGTCAAACAGGAAGATTTCCTTTTTTGGCTCCTCTTGTTGACTCAAATAACACTATTGTTATTTATGTCTAATTTTGAGGAATCAGACAGAAAAGTGCTGTGGTTAGGTAGTGGCCTAAGTTGTTAGGCTCTTTGTGAGCCTCCTTATTTACTGCGATTATTGTTAGACCTCCTCTGACTTCAGAGGGTTATCTTTATTGAGAATTCCACTCCTTTGAGCTCTGCTATGATAGCTATTGTGAGTTGTAGGCTCTCTATGAGGCTCCTTTGTAAATGCCTTCTCTAAAATTCATGCTTACAGTAAGAGCACGCACTGACTGCGTCGTGCCTTCTCTAAAGTCCATGTTTATGGTAAGAGCATGGCTAACTGCCTCGTGCCTTCTCTAAAAATACATGTTTATGGTAAAAGCATCTGCTGACTGCTTGTGCCTTTCCTGAAATCCATGCTTATGGTAAGGTCATGCGCTAGGTGCTTTGTGACCTTTCTATCTGTGTTAGACCCTAGTTGCTCTTAACCAAAGTAGGTTTGCCAAGTGGATTAGGTGGATACTGCAAGCGTTGGATACTGCAAGCGCTGTTAGGCCTCCTCTCGCTGGAGAGAGTTACAGTATCTTACTGAGGCCTCCATGAAGCACCGCTAGGATAGCATTGCGAGTAGTAGGCTTTCTGTGAACCTCCTTGCATAGTATCCTGAGCATGGGATATCATTAGTCTCTTTTCGATTTAGAGAATCGTCATGCTGAGGCTTTCGTTTCCAGAGCTCGGTTTGTGTTTGCCAAGTTGCTAGGCTCTTTGGGAGCATATTTGGCCATTGTGAGCATTATCAGGCCTCCTCTCATTACAGAGAGTTATCTTTATTGCGGTCTCTGCTTGCCAGAGCTCCGCTAGGACATCATTTTGCAGGTTGTAGGCTCTCTGTGAGCCTCCTTGCACGGTATCCTATGAGTGGGGCGTAGTTAGGCCTCCTCTCGTTTTAGAGAGTCATCATGCTGAGGCCTCCGCTCCTAGAGCTCGGCCATCTACTGCGACCGTCGTCAAGCCTCCTCTCGCTACAGAGAATTATTTTCATTGAGGCCTCCGCTCATCAGAGCTCTGCTAGGACAGCATCTGTGAGTTGTAGGCTTTCTGTAAATGTTCTTTTTTTTCCGAAAATGACCGATCGTTTCGCTAGATAAGACCCTTATTCATGAGCTGGGATCATGTAGAACCCTTTGACCTTCAGCTCGTGGGGTCCCATTGAAGTCATTAAATTTAATGCACCATTCACACTCTGGACTTACTTTATAAGTTGCTTGGAAGTTTGATCAGCCTGTAGTTCTCCATAATTATATGGAGAAAAATCCTGGAATGTTTTCCTCAAAAACCTTAATTTCTTTGCGACTGAAGACAGAATGAATGAATGAATGATGCATTTATATAGCGCTTTATTGTGTATTGTTGTACACCCAGAGCGCTTTACAATCATGTGGGGGGTCTCTCCTCAACCACCACCAGAAAGACATGAACAACTTGGATGACATGGGGGTGAGTAAATTATCAGGAATTTTATATTTTTTTATTCTGGAAGTGAACTACTCCTTTAAGAATGGATTCTAGTCAATGTTGTAGGCTACTGCTTCCAATTATATTGATCTACAGTAATTGAAAGGATTTTTTATGAAAATAAATATGTCATTCATTTTCATCAATTTAATGCATTTCTGCCGAATAAATATTTATTTATTTATATATTAGGCTAATTTCTTATGAAAAAAAAAGATCTTACTGACCACAAACTTTTGAACAGTACACTCTAAAAAATCCTGGGTTGTTTCAACCCAACCTTGGGTCAAATATGGACTAACCCAACTTTTGGGTTAACAATTTAATGTAAAAATGTAACCCAACGGTTGGGTTAGTCCATATTTTACCTAAAGTTGGGTTGAAACAACCCAGCATTTTTTAGAGTGTAGTGTAGCCCATAACCAAAATTCACAATTCAAATATATATAATCTAGGCCAGGGCAATCTCAGATAATGGGGTAAAATGAATCAACTGAATCAAAATGAATCAATGGGGGTAAAAATCATGCAACATTTTCTCAACAGTACCTAAACATTGTGACAGCATCTGGCCTTGACATTAATAAATGAACTCACATCTGTAGTCTTAATGAATAATGCTTCTGAAGTCCCTGAGGTCATATTTAATACTTCAATCATAGAGTCCAGTTTAATGGTATTATTGAATGGTTTAGGCCAATACAATTTTATTCTACAGCTATACAAACACCATAAGTCTTGGGTAATGTTGCAGGCAGCTACAGGCTCACTGGCTGAGATGTGAGCAATTATGGCTTTGTGTAGGTTTACAGCTAACACCATGTCATCATCAGTGGGTGAAACAGTCTGCAATGTCTGGCAGACTAACACACTCTAGAGTGATATATGGATATGAATATAGGATGCTGTCAGAATCTCCACTGACGGCATCCACAGAACCCAGAGAGACTTCATCCGTGTTCACACTACTGCATTGACCCTTGAAAAGAAGAGTTCCGAGTAACCACTAAATCCACCCACTGCAAAGTTTACTCTTTTAATAGTTAGCTTGCTCCAGCTGCTCAAAACACTGATCTCTTGAGATACTGTCAAGTTTGCATCAGTTGTTTCTTGCTGGCATCTCAACTAAGTGTATTGCTGTGCAGGTATATTCTGCAAAGATTTTTAGTTGCTATGCTATGTCTCTAGATTTGTGTTTTGCTAGGGTCTTTGTGACTACTTGTAGCTTGAGCATGAATATATTTGGAGGGTCGCACAGACCTCCACGTGCTAGCCAACAGTACTTTCACTGCTGTTAGTGTTGTGATATTTAACTTAAAAATATGATGTATGATGTATATAAAAATAATCAATAGACTGATCAATATGGTGATTTTTTTCAATACTGGATGTCTCAATACAGACTGTGAGTCTAGGTATTTTCCAGTGGACAGTAACAGTGAACTTGGGTGAATTCGGTTAACCTACACAAACGGTTGCAAAACATCAGAGTGAAAGCTTATCAAACTGCTCTCAGAAAGGTAAGATATATGCCCCTCAGGAACACCTGCATCTTGTGGGAGGGGTGACACAGGCGTCAGCTTTAAAGGTGGGACAACTGGCAGGATTCCACAATTAGAAAGATCAAAGGAGGGGAGTTAACTAATGGTGGTGAGTAAACTGTGATACCATTGGCCAAGAGCTGATAAGAATAAGGTATAAAAGTTGATGCCTGGACAGAACAGATTCAGATGTGGCAGCTGTCATATCGGTTTTGTTGCTGTGTTCGATACAGTCTTACTTTGACTTCTGGATCTCTGCTTCTTAAGCTTCATTTGCAATAGGACCACTGCTCCACAATATTAGGTTTGAAATCCTCAGAGCCACTGTCATACTGGTGCAATGGGCCCAGAGTTCCACCTGGTGCAGGCCTCATGTGGCCAGAGTGTGTTGGCAGTCTCTGGATGACGAAGGCATTGATGCCATTGACTGGTCCTCATGTTCCTCACCTCTGGGACATTATGTATCGGAGCATCTGAAGCCGCCAAGTAGCAGCACAGACTGTCCAGGAGCTCATTGATGCCCTGATCCAGGTCAGGCAGGAGATCCTACAGGACACCATCCACCATCTCATCAGGAGCATGCCTAGATGCTGTCGGGAGTGCAGGCACATAGGCACCGTTCACACTCTGGACTTACTTTATAAGTTGCTTGGAAGTTTGATCAGCCTGTAATTGCATTTTTTTTTGGTGTGATTTTGAATCTAGCCCTCAGTGGGTTGATAATTTTGTGACCATTGTAAAAATTTGTTCTCAACAATGCATATCCATTTTAATATTTTGTTTGTTGAGATCCAATATGATTTAATTGTTCCTTTATTTATTTATTTATCCATCCATTCATTATTTAATTTTTTTTTGTTTTTTTTTGTTTTTTTTAGCAGTGTATATATAAATTAAGAAAAACAATCCAATGCCTGCAATTTTCCAAAACTGTGGTTAGGTCCAGAATGTCCTTTCCCGTTGCTATCTTTGCTATATTGATTTGCTATATTGATAAAAAAAATAAAAATCATACCTTCATTTCCACCTTTAAATGCATTGAAGTATTTTTTATTGCAAAAATAATATATTGATTAATATAAAATGTCAATATCTCCTTAAAATCCAGCACCTTCTTAAAAAGGGTCTGGAAGAATCTTTGTGAACATGGAGTGTGCTGGTGAGATAAGAGGGGAGGGAGGGGGAGATGGGTCTCTGGTTTCTTATCAGCCTTCAGAGCTGCCAAACACCGCTGGGACCAACAAGTGAAATGGAAGTTTATAAGAGATGACGATTAACTAGATAGGATGTTTAACCTTTCTGTATTAAATTTGATCTCACTAGAGGCAGTTTAATGAAACAACACACACACACACACATATATATACACACTGTGTGCACAATTATTAGGCAAGTTGTATTTTTGAGGATTAATTTAGTTATTGTACAACTACAGTGCTCTTGGTCAATCCAAAATGTTAACAAACCCTCAAACCTTCGCTTCATGTCTGATTCTTCTCAAATCTTTGGCAGTTAATTTGCGTCTTTTCTTCTCGACACGTTCCTTGCGACCCTGTTGACTATTTGCTACAAAACGTTTGATGGTTCTGTGATCACGCCCCAATATCTTAGATATTTCAAGAGTGCTGCATCCCTGTGAAAGACTTTTTACAATTTTTGACTTTTCAGAGTCAGTTAAATCTCTTTTTTGGCCCATTTTTCCTGAGGAGAAGAATCTGCCTAATAATTATGCACACCTTGATATAGGGTGTTGATCTCCTTAGGCCACACCCTCCCTCGTTACACAAATACACATCACCTGATATGCATTAAATCCAATAAGCATTCAAGTTTATACAGCTTGGACTTGGAAATTATGGATAAAATGATGATATGGTCAAAATCATCACTTGCCTAATAATTGTGCACACAGTGTATATATATATTCAGTAGGCCTATTCGTCCAGGATATGTCACATATTTTGCAACGTGACAATTTATAGAAAATATTTGATTTTCTGACATGAAAATAATGTTGTATTAAATCTTAATGGTCAAAAAAATATGCTTAATTTACTTTATGGAAAATATTACTTGTTTTATTTTATACTCTACATAATGATAAATGTGACCTTCAATTATGATTTTTTTCTTCTTCCTGAGGTGTCACTTTAGCTCTCTAACATGACATTTTCAGTGGTTGAAGTGCAGTGTTGACATTTACAATGGTTGCGACAACAGCAGCATTTTCTGATGTATTGCACAAACAATAATGTTTTTCAAAGCCGTCAGATGTGAATGATCCAAATCCAAGAAGCAAGTTTCAATTAAAATCATATACTTTGTGATTTTCAGTAAAGGAGAGAATATATTTTCCAACTAGAGGTCATTTCGAGTTTTTCAGCATTTTTAAATTGAAATCGAATAGCTGAAGATGCCATATGACTCACTTTGTTCAGGATGTCCAGAGAACGTCAAAAGTAAACTTTCACCCAGTTGGAGATAAGATGATGAGCAGGAATCCAGAACCTGAGCAGGATTGGAATGAAATGAGGCGTTCAAGTGTGCTGTGCGATATCTGTGCAGATCCGGGCCTGACTGACAACGGGCTCTGCTGCGTTCGGTCTCAGCACTGACAGCGCCACAGTGACATCTAGAAGCGGTGTATGGAAGTGCAGCGCCCTTGTGCAGGTGATTTTTGCAGACTGCCTCAGTAACAAAAGGTCACAGCAGGATTTTTAAGTGTCACGATTGCGGCACAGCACAACTGTAGTGTCACTTTCACTGCTTAATCTGAGCACCAAGTTAACCTAATTTTCAGGGCTCTGAGGAATGTGATGCAATCAAAAGCATGCTGCATGAAACTCCAGTAATCTCAAAGCAGGTCTAGGAAATGAATGGATTGTCAGTAAACTCTCAGTATTTAGCTTCAACAAGTTTTAATGTGGTTCGGTAATTCTCAGGAAACAGTGTCATTTCTGCCTTAAAATGTCAGGAATTATTATTGCTTTTAAATAATTTTATGTGAAATGGCTACTATAGTGAACTTGCTAGAAAGGTTATTTTTCCTCCTCGGGCCCAAAAAGAATACGTGTCCAAACCAATAGCTGATTCAAAGGCTAATTCTTAAACTATTCGCTTGTTCTGAAATATGTTTTTTTTTTTTTTACAGTATCTCAAAAACCATCACATTAGCAGGAGTTGATATGCTGGAATAAACTGAATAGATTATCATGTAAATTCCAGTATTATATCAACCAGAATTGATGTGCTCTGTAATAATTTCACATTGTAGTTTAAAGAATAATAACCCATTTATTTTTCAAAACATGTTTTGTGCCAATCCCAGTGCATTAACATTTTGAGAGGGTTGAATGTTACAGGGTTGAAGTGCAAAACAAATTGTTCTTAGCCTTAACTTGCTTATTCACTTTTTTCATACAGTAATAAAATATATTTTATTTCACTGAAAGCTTCACTGTTTATTTACAGAGCTATTTTCCGTCGTTTTTCATCCTATTGTAACAGCTGTTTCTCAAGCAATAATCGTACAGCCATTTTCCAATCTCTTGACCTGATATATTAAAAGTGCAAAATGATCATGATTTCATTTTACACTGAAAATATTTGCTTCTCCTTTGACTACACTAAATATGTGTTGGAGGTTGGGGTGTAGAGGTGTGGGAACGGTATTTGTTCCAGATTTATTTGTAATTATAGTTTAGAGTTCTGAAATGCTAAAAGTTCATTCATGCTGTGTCCGTGGCATTTGAGAGTGAGATTTCTTTCCTCTGCCATGAAATGAGTTTAGTCCCGCATGAGCAACACTGACAAAGAAATACTGGCTAATTATTTAACTGGAGAAATGTACCTTCAGGGAACGTTGGCCAGAATCTTGTCTTCTTCTCAGCAGAAAAAAAAAATGACTGCATTGCTGATAATGTTAATTGGTCAATTTTTAAATGAATGGTTGCTGCTGGAATAAAATTGCCGCAATTTTCCATTTGCCATTGTTGAATTTCATCTACCTTGGCAGTCTGTAATGTTATAATTGGTTCATAGTTATTTGTCAGAAGGCGGAGGCAACATGCCTCCAATATTCATTTATAAAGCCTGTACCCTCTACTAAATGTCAGCACAAATAAAATGTCTCCATTGTTTATTCGCTAAACTTTATTACTGTGCTGTCCATCGAGTTTATAATATACTATTACTTTAGGACTTCTGACGTGGAGTTATTGGTTCCTTTGTGTTTAAGGGGTTTTAAAGGTTTTATTTGTTTTCCTGCTGCCTGAGCCGCTTTACTGAGATGTGTCTCCATCACAGACTGCAATGTCAATTTACTGTCACGTCAAGTTATTTAAATAGCAACTTTTAAAACCTATGATTACAAAGCGCTTTACAGAAAAGAAATACATGTATGCATTCACAGGGATTTTTGTAATAAAAAAAAATGTCTTCAAGGAAAGGCACTTGTGAGCAAATGTGCTTTTTTAAGTGTGTAGTGAATCTATTGCTATATAGCACAATTCATAGAGTACACAAAAGGCCTACCCTTTCGAAAGGTACTAATGTGTTCACTTCAGGCAGAGCCGATCCTCTCAATACGCAAAATACGCAAGCTGCGTAGGGTCCCCGAAACACCAGGGGGCCCCCTTGCTCTCAAAGATGATTTAATTTTAGTTTCGTTTTTGAATTTGGCCAGCGGTTATGAAAAATTGAATGATTATTTATTTTAATGCGGTGCGCTGTTACCCTTTCTATGTAAAAATCAGTCAAATCATGTAATGTGAATGTCGTACAGTCTTGCTCAGACTAAAAAAAAAGTTGAAAGCGTACCGAGCCGCAGAAGAGACACTGTCTCTCAAGCGCTTTCTGCGAGCGCGATTCGAGACGGAGTGAAACACGGACGAATGCTTTTCATTCATTTGTTCATAACCACTCATTACCCCAAGTTACCATTATGATCTGAGTGATCTTGTTGGACTATTACAAATTATGTACCATTTAGGGTAACATAAGGTACCAAGGTATACCTTTTAACTTTTGCACCTTAGGGTATCGCACAGTCACAGCTTTTTCCCGTTTTTTTCTTAGAATGTAAGTCATCAAGGAGATAGTTCCATTGTATGGAACTGTAATGACTACAGGCTGATTCACCACTTTTTAGCTGCGTTTCTGGTGCAAACAAGTTACCATTATGATCTGAGTGATCTTGTTGGACTATTACAAATGTATGTTGGAGTATTAGCACGAATATGAATCCTAAAGGATAGTTCACCCAAAAATGAATATTTGCTGTTAATTTACTCACCCTCAGGCCTTCCAAGATGTAGGTGACTTTTTTCCCCTAATTCAGTCAGCAGCTACCACCGACGCGAGTCAAACGAGAGTGGAAAAGGTACAGGTGACGAGGGTAGAACAACAGTGAACTGCGGTCAGATGAGATGTTGTCAGGCCATATGTCAGTAAAAACGAATTTTCCTGTCCTCTTAACGGTTATATGTGTGCTCATAGCACATGCTCTTCAATTGCACACACAAATGCGGTGGTGTGTGCTGTAGCCTATATAATTTCATATTAAAGCTCAAAAGACACTACGAGCATGCAATGTCATAGTTGTGTTGTCAGTTAAGTCATGAAGTTACCAAAAAGGCTATTAAAACTGTGCATGCAAGTATTTGTTATATATGAGTCACATTTAAGAACATGTCTCTGAAATGCAGTGGTTTTCGGATCTGTCCTGGAGCAGCCCAGCACTGTCTCCCACATCTAAAACAACTGATTCAACTCCTCAGCTCATTAGTAGAGACTTTAAGTCCTGAAGTGGGTCAGAAAACGAGGAAAAGAGTTGTGAGGAAATACAATGTGTGTCAGGTCTGCGTCATATTCAGCAGCAGCAGCTCTTAAAGCAGCCAAAAAACCCAGCTGCTGTGGTGTGCGTTAATCAAAGAACAAAATAAAAAAAAGGAAATCAATCACTTTTGAACTTTAGCAGCTCTTAAAGCAGCCAAAAAACCCAGCTGCTGTGGTGTGCGTTAATCAAAGAACAAAATAAAAAAAGGAAATCAATCACTTTTGTAACTTTAAGGATTAATCTATATTTAATTTAGAATTTAGTGTTTGATAACTTTATTCAATGTATATGTAATGTATATACTATATTTCCTACTTGCTGAAGGGTACAGGTAAGTAAAATTGAAGCTCACTTAAATTAGAAGTTGTTATTTTTTAAAGTCTTAATAAATGTTAAAATTGATAGCTCTCAATAATACTGTATTGTTGAATGGCTATTGTCAATGGTCAAATATTAGGGGGGGGGGGGCCCCTAG
>NW_015539927.1:64959-67846 GCF_001515605.1 Sinocyclocheilus anshuiensis
AAAAAGTAGGGGGGGGGGGGACTCCTAGAGACATCAGTAGTATTGGTATCAGTGATATTTGCCTTCAGTCATAAAAAAAGATTCCATTAAACAAATATTTAAAATATACTGTATGTTGTTTCTACATTAATTTAAAGATTTAATGTGAAATTATTTCAATATAAAAGTATATTTAAAAACGTTAATGTTAGGTGGGATTAATCGCGATTAATTTCAGAAAAAAAAAATCTGTGATTAATTAGTTATGTTTTAATCGATTAACAGCACTATTCACTTTTCATGCTTTAGACATGTAAAACAACAGCGTTTCACATTAACATTGGGTGATTTAATGATTTAATTGCCTATACGTTATGTCATTGTGTGATTACGTGAGCAAACTGGTGAATTGGTTATTTGAACCGGTTCATTGAAATGAACTGTCCGAAAGAACCACTTCATGGAAAAGCATCAGACTTTCTTGTTTTCCTGAGGCTCTGGATTACAGGTAATAATGTTGTAAATAATGTTCAGTTTCTTGCACAGGCCAGTTGTTTCCCTTCTTAAGACCTCACTATTTTGTCAGGAGCTACAGGTATTAATTATGTCTTGCCTGTATATGCTTTTTTTTTTTTTTACACTCAAGTGATGGTAGCCATTGACTTGCATTTTATGAATCACCAAGGGCCACGGTTTCAGCTAAAAATCTTTTTTACTGTTCTAGGTGAGTAAATTAACGGTAATTTTTCATTTTTGGTTGATCGTTGTAAAATCAATTCTGAATACAAACAGCTACTGAAGGGTTCTAAGTGTTGGAATCTCAGAGTAATGTGATTTCTTACTTTAGTGCAACTTAGCATTTGTGCAGCTGCATTTTGAACTAACTTTTCTGACATATTTAATATGTCAGGCTTTACAGGGTTAACTCTTTGTCACTAGGGGAGAGAATATCACATACTTTGGTAATATGTTTAAAGGGGTCATATGATGCGATTTCAAGTCCCTAAAGTTGCAAAGACTAAAGTCTCAAACCCAAAGAGATTTCAAAGTTAAGACTCGTCCACGCCTTCCTAAAACGTCTTTTTTTAAACACACCCCCACATGTCTACGTCACTGTGTGGGAAGATTTGCATAACACCGCCCAAATGTTCACGCAAAGAAAGAAGACGTAACTTTGATTCTCGCTGTAGTATTGTTGCTGTCGCCGCCACCATGTCATGGAGACGCTGTGTTTCGTTGCGAAAGCGAAAATACTTTGTTTGGCCTTCCAAAAGAGGACACAACTAGAAATCAGTGGTTAAGTTGTATTTACAACACTGTTCCAGAACAGTTCAAACCAAATATTTGTGTGTGTGCAATGCATTTTACGGAGAACTGTTTCCTGATCCTGTGAGAGTAGCCTACAATGCCGGCTGTTCTGACTCACAGCCTGTAAGTATGTTTTCATATTTAAAGATTTTGCCACTAACGATTCAAACGCGATTTTGAGCAGTGTAGAATCACGCTTGTTGTTTGTCGTTTCTCCGATCACAAATACAGACATGGTTTTATGTTTACGTGGTGCGATGCAACGCTACATGTAAAAAGACAGTATAAGTCATTATAATCAGTAATTATTGCAACAATTCTGGATGCAACAAATGCCTCGTTTTTAATGGGTTTTATTGTTTTTGTCTCATTGCACCGGGACACGGCATCACAGTATGGTAAGGGGCGTAACATTTCCATCACACGCTTGAGGTATTCGGCCAATCACAACGACCTGGATAGCTGGCCAATCAGAGCACACCTCACTTTTCTGAACGATGAGCTTTGTAAAAATCGACGCGTTTCAGAGAGGCAGGGCATAGAGGAGAAACAATAATGTACAGTGTTGTGCTGTAGGGAATTTAACTCATTACTTCTTATAAGGGAATTAATTATTATTAATTCATTCAGGGTTTGAAAGGACTCGAATCTGAAAATTCGAGGTCCACCTGATTAAGGCTGAATTCCAATTTGATATTTTACACTTTATATCACCGGTCGTCCAGCGAGCCGTTGACCTCAGTATATTTTAACAACTTGAATATTTGTATTTCCCTGGCCACGGGTAATACGTTCTTTGATAAGTAAGCTACGAGCTACGTAGCAATGATCTTGGCAAGGGTTTTGACTTTAAAATTTCACGACACCAGACAATACTTCTTTATAAATGAAACATAAATTTATTAGCTATGCTGGATTACATTAAAATTAAGCTAAAACACACATACACACACATACATATACAGTTCAGAAGAATGAAGGAAATGAGTTAACGGAGTTGCATGAAGTTTTCTTTAAAAAGTCTGAGTTTGCAAGACTTTAAGTTCTTTGAAGATCGCGAAGTTTCAGCTGAAGTGTTTGAGTTCTGGAGTCTCGCTGTGCGATGTTACGGCATGGGAGCGCTTGTAGCACTGTCACCAAAGTGAAAGCCAGAGGTCTTGAGCGAGAAAGAGCGAGTGAGCATCTCTTCAGGCATTGGGTTTTTAAGCAAGCCCGATTTGGTCCCTCCCATACGCGATTGTCCCAATCGGACGCTGTTGCAGGCTTAGCCACGCCCTGTGTGGTTCCCTTCTCGTGCATAAATTAAAATGCTGTTCAATTCATCACATGGGGGAAATGTCTTTGCAGGTTTTAATAACTTCTTATAAAAGTATTATCACCAGAGAATGATACAGAATATAACATTTTCACTAACACCAATGTTCGGCGAATAAAACAAGCTTTCATTCAAGCTCAATATCGGGTAGTTTGCATGCACATTAATAATCTTAATTACTAAACAGAAAACTTATAAGGCAAAGATTAAGATATCATAGGTTTCAATAACACATCAAACAGAAAGCATATTATTTGGGAGTATATTGCTCCGATACTTTAAATG
>NW_015539927.1:68078-69588 GCF_001515605.1 Sinocyclocheilus anshuiensis
GTCAGTGTTTATACAACATTGGTTAAACTTGCACCGATTACAGGAAACACATCACACATCATCAGACATAAACATATTATTTGTGAATATATATTTCCCCGATACTTTAAATGATTTTCAATTATTGTCTTATGAATTGTCTGTGTAAGTCTGCGTTTCCTCTGTTAATAGAGAAATTATGTCCACAGCGCAGATGATCTTGGAGGTAGCCATGACTGTCGACCAGGGACTGAGAGGGAAGCGGCTGTGTCTTGAGACATGTGGGAGGCTCTGCTGTCCTTGATTCAATGCTCTGAATAACTTCAGGCTGATAGCTGAGTTCTCCGCCCACAGGGTTAATGCTGCGTCGGACACTGATGTGTCATGGACATTTATGGCAGTCATGATTCGAAGGGGGCCTAAGTCTGAGTCAGGCGCCTGCAATGAGCAGAGGAAAGGGTCCAGGTTCTCGCCTCAATGAGGTCGCCCAGAAGTTGGGGGACTGGAGTTTGGGATGAGACTGGTAGAATGTCAGGACTGATCTGGTATTCGTCGGAGGAGTGGCAGATGACCAAGACAGCACTTTCAGGAACTGCTAATTCTTTGTGACTGTAGCTCTGACTTGGGTCTTGTCTCATGAGGTTTGCTATGTTGTCATCCAGCTGGTCCTGTGTCTGATGCCTCAGTGTTTCAGCAGCCTTAGGTAGGAGGCTGTCTGTTGCGACACTTAGCCAGGTCTCGAGGTCTTCCCAGTGGCCAACAGAGTCTGTTGTGCGAGACATGTTTTGGCGTGGTGAGGGAGATCCTAGAACCTAGACTGACACAGACCTTGAAGAAAAGGAAACAAAACAAAACAAAGAAGGCAAAACAGGGCTGTAAGTGTGCAATGTCACGTGTGGTTTGATAGTGAGTGTGCAATGGACAGGTGAGTGTAGTTCTCGCGACTGTGATCCTCTGGTGGGCGTGCTCCTAATTTGTAGTTTCTGTGGGAAAATTAGTAAGCGCACACAGGTAGCAAAGCTAGAGAACGGAGGGAGGAAAGAAAAATAACAAACAGAGCAGAGAACAGGATAATAATTGGCTGTTTCCAATTTTCCTGTAAGAGAAAAGTTTTTTGTAAGGAAAGAAAGTTAATGGTAAGATGAGAGGGAAGGATAAAACAACAAATACCCTTTCTGGTAGCAGAATGACTATTATTGAATTTTCTTCTCTTTTTCCTTTTGGTTAAGTTTGGTTTAGAAGGATGCTCCTAAACCGGCGTTTGGAAATGGGGATTTCTAAATACCAGGGCTGTGGTTGCTATTAAAATTCCTTCGGGTGAAGGGAAAATAATAACAATGACAGTATTGGTTTCTTAGCTGTAAAGATTGACACCGTCCACCAATTAGATGTTCCTAGATCCTTGTTCAAATTTTGGCGGGTGCCTGTCAGTCCTCTTAGCTGGGTAGGGTTTCGCAAGAGAGTGAAGGTAAATGGAAGACAATTTTGAACCAATGTTCTCAAGTTTCACAAATACCTGTTCTATTTGCTA
>NW_015539927.1:69905-70842 GCF_001515605.1 Sinocyclocheilus anshuiensis
AGTCAACTCAGAAGGAAACAGCTGAGAGAGAGGAGAGGAGAGAAGGCTAATTAAATTAGAATTTCAGGTTAGAAGTGGTATTTCCTGGTTAGAATTTAATGATGTTATCATTAAAATTGATGAGAGTAATTAAAAATTACTATTAATCAATCAATATCTTGAAGCAGGATAACCCAAACCCTAATGAGCTAACCATGAAATTAAAATTGTATTGCATTATTGACAGTTAAGGATTAAAATTTTGATGATGTTTGTCCTTAAAATTAGCAACGCAATTATAGTTGAACTGATCAGCAAATATTGTGGCAATATGGAAACAGGACCCGTAATTAATTATTAAATGAAATTAAAATTCCAACTATGTAATTAATTATGAAATCAGTATTAGTAACTTGTTATCCTTAAAGCTTAAACTTTTAATGTTGTTGTCTTTTAATTATAATTAGCAATTACAATTCAACTTCATCAATAAGTATTGTTACTATGTGGAGGCAGGAACTGAAATTAATTTATGAAATGAAATTAAAATTTCAAATCTGTAATTAATTATGAAATTAACTTCATTTCAAATCCCTACGGATAAACCAACAATATCTACTGGTGTCATTATTAACAATTGATAAGAGCAATTATAATTAAATTAATTCGTAAGTATCCTAGTTACTTACAAATGCCATTAAAGATTTCAGAGCCCTATTGATAAGTTAATGATTAAAAATTCTAATGTTATGGTCACTAGATAATAAGAGCAATTTATAATTAAATTAATCAGTAGACATTGTTGCTATGTGGAAGCTGGAACTGTAATTAATTTTTGAAATGAAATTAACATTTCAAATCTGTAGTTAATTACTAAGTTAAATTAACGATTTTGAGTCCTTAAGTATAGCAAATTAATAATATCTACTGATGTCCCTAAAATTATAAGAGCAGTTAT
>NW_015539927.1:71039-72388 GCF_001515605.1 Sinocyclocheilus anshuiensis
CACGACGTAGCATTAAAGTAATGGGGCTGAGGACCAGGATTAAATTTTAAAACAAAGACAACAGCAGCTTTTAAGCAAGGGAGAACCTTAAATAAACGTGATTAAAACTCAACTATGATTGTGTACACAAGGTTATTACGTTCGCGTTTGGGAATGTTCCTTCTCAATGAGAGGAGAGGGAAGAGAGGGATAGGATGAAATCAGTATGAAAGCGCGAAAGAAATCAGATGTAACTGATCACGTCATTTCAACACTTCAAACACTGCATAACACTCTGCATTTGAGACCACAAAATGCTACGTTCTAACCACTAGCCTTCAATGC
This sequence comes from Sinocyclocheilus anshuiensis, assembly GCF_001515605.1. NCBI lineage: Eukaryota > Metazoa > Chordata > Actinopteri > Cypriniformes > Cyprinidae > Sinocyclocheilus > Sinocyclocheilus anshuiensis. Next base: position 71,364 of record NW_015539927.1, read on the forward strand.
TAATAGCTTAGCTTGGCTATTTGTTTACAAACAGCTCAAAATGGCGCTGGCGGAGGACAATATTTAAACGTTTTTACTGCAGTTAAATTCTAAACAACAAACTCGAGTTTCACTTTCATTCAACACGCTGGTATGCTCTAATAAGAGGTACAATAACTCACAAACTCTGTTTCTCTGTGTTTTAATCTATTTTTCCGGATAAAAATAGAGAAAATTCATAATATCTTGATGTCATTAATTTTCAAGTCGAATCTTTGCCAGCTTTCTATTCTCCACCATAAATGTTGTGCTGTAAGGAATTTAACTCATTACTTCTTATAAGGGAATTAATTATTATTAATTCATTCAGGGTTTGAAAGGACTCGAATCTGAAAATTCGAGGTCCACCTGATTAAAGCTGAATTCCAATTTGATATTTTACACTTTAAATCACCGGTCGTCCAGCGAGCCGTTGACCTCAGTATATTTTAACAACTTGAATATTTGTATTTCCCTTCAGTGGCATATCAAAGAGTGTCCGTTCAGGATAGAAATCCCTACAACAGTATGTGGAAAATAATGTGTTTTTTTTTACCTTAAACCGCATAAACACATTTCATTACACCAAATTCACAAAATAATGTTATTTTTTAGCAACATCATATGACCCCTTTAAGGTAATAATATGCTATTTTACAAACATTACTAAAAATCACTGTCAGAAATTATTCCTTAATTCTGAACATGAATACTGGACTACTGGCAGTGATAATGAGTCAAGATATGAAGCAATAGTTCTCTTTGTGTCATTAACAATAACAAGCACTTCTGTCTAATCTTTTTTTAGCTGTAGACAGTTCTGTGCATTTTCACACGCTCAGTGTTTTGCTCAAAATATGCCTCAAGAACGTGAAAGAACATATCCTGTGTGTGTGAATGACTTCATTTGGCATTTAAATAAGATAATGAAAGTTCTGTATATTATTCCTGACTTATTAGTGTACACTATTCACTTATTAGTGGACCTCTAGGGAAAAAAAAAAAAA
>NW_015539927.1:72904-78379 GCF_001515605.1 Sinocyclocheilus anshuiensis
TGGACCTCTAGGGAAAAAAAAAATATATATATATATATATATATATATATATATGTAATTTTAATAAAAAAATAATCTGGTCCCACTTTATATTTGGTGGCCTTAACTTCATAATTTGTTACAATGCACTAATTGTGTACATACTTGTTTTTACATTGTACTTATATATTTTTTTAAATGCCTATATGTAATTACATCTGTAATTAATTTCTGTAATTACATTTATAATTACAATGTTGACCCATCCCTTACACCTTAACCCACCCTTAAACCTACCCATACCACCAAACCTGAACCTAACCTTACCCGTATCCCACCTCAATAGCGGCAAAAGTGATTTGCAATACAATATGAACACAATAAGTACATTGTACTTATTTTTTGATGCAAGTACATAGTAGTTAAGGCCACCTAATATAAAGTGTGACCAATAATCCAGATATAAAATGCTACGGTTGAAGAAATACCCATATATTTGTCTGCTCATGACGGTTCATTTTTGAAGTGGTCCACCTTGTAACTAATCTAAATATAACATTTCTATTCTGTAACATCTAAACAAACATTTTTATGGACTTTTCCTTCGGCTTTCTCTGAAACAGAGCAATGAAACACTCAAACTGACGAATAACTTGCAAACAGTTGATGAACTTCAGGGAGAGTTGTACCAGTGTAATCAAATGCAATAAAGATAACTACAGTATAAATGCATGTTATTAATGTCACCTTTCAGGGCTAGCGTCGAGACTGCTGATAATTAATGGAGAACTTTTTTGTTTTTTTTCAGTTACACATAGTCAGTGACTAAATCACAGCGTCTCTTATCTGCTGTTTCCTCATCACTTGTGGGTTTTTGGGGGCGTTACTGCATATAGGTTCAAAATATCCGCCTTTACAAGAGAAGTTTGATGTTTAGTGTGAGCGCTTACAAGCACACCTGCTTCATTAGTATGTTAAGAAAAGTAATCCTATCCCTGTGTGCAAATGTGCCACCCTTACTATTGCATAATGGTGAATAATATATAGGTGTTAAGACAGAGAGGAGTGACAAAAGAAAGGAGAAACCAACATCGTGTTTTAGTTATATGTTGGCCAATGATTCTACAAGTCATAGAGACTCTGCTGGAGAGATGGAATGTAGTTCTGCCAAACAATATTCCATTACTTGGTTTTGGAGAGTGCTGTCTAACACATCGGTCCAAAATGTTCCATACACTCTTAAAAATAATTGTTCCTAAAGAGGGTTTTGGTAGTGATGCCATAGAAGAACCATTTTTTGAGTTCCCCAAATAACCTATCAGTAAATGGTTCTTAAAAGAACAATTTTAATAATCTAAAGAACCTTTTTCCACTGTAAAGAACCTTTTTGTGCAATAGAAAAGTTATATGGATGTTAAACATACTTTATGGATCCATAGACGCCAATAAATAAACTTTATTTTTAAGAGTGTAGATGTTCAATTGGGTTAAGATGTGATTCACTTTATTTTCATACTCATCACACCATTTGGTGACCCTTCGTGCCCAGTGTTATCCTGAAAGACAACTCCCATCTGTTTTATCACAGGGTAAAGGTGATGTTTATTGTAATGTTAGTATTACTCATATAGCTCATATAATGTAACCAAGACCCTGTCCAAGTTCCCTTTCAAAAAACGTTCTGTGTTCAGGGATGTCTATCATACCAGACAAGTGGACTTGACTTTTTCTCCCCATCAGTGGCGCTGTCTAATCAAATCTCTAGCCTTGTTGGACAGCAACACAGAAAGAATGTTAACCAGCCATCACACAGGATTAGTCCATTTATTTGTCACGTGGCACAGACAGCACTCCGATCAATACCTGTTGTGATGACAAAACAAAAGTTGACAGGTAAGATCTTGGCTTCTTCTGGTGCGGGTGGTGTAGATTGGAAACTTGTAGTAGACCAGTTCAATAACGCGTTGAGGGCTTTTATGTGTGTCAGCACTCTGAGCTAGCAATAGATGAATAATAAATGGGGGGATGGGATGACTGGAGGTTATTTCTCACCTCTAGGTTTAACCGTGGTCTCATTGGGTGCTACAGGCTGCGATTCTGGAGTGCATGAGCACCCCGTTTCTGCAGGCTCCATCTGAGCAACAGAGACAGAAAGGGCTGATGGGAATGCTGGCCATGTAAAGCTGAATATGTTGACCCTAATAAGCTGCCCTTACATCCGTCCCCTTCCAAAAACACACTCAAATACAATGCATGTCACTGGAGTATCGTTCTGCTAATAAATACTGCATCTTAATGTCATTTAAGATGTCATCTCCTACTCTTGTCAGTGCATGAGGCAACAGTACGCTTGAGATCGCCACTAAAATAAGCATGGAAAAGATTTCATGAGTTTACAAATACAATGCATGCATCATTCTCTCTTCATTGTGCCACAAGTTTCTCATAAATAAGGTATCAAAAGAAGCCCTAGACTGCACTGTATAGAATTTGGACAGACCATCATCACACTGGTGTTCATAAAAGGTTCTTTCAGATCATTTGGCTGTCATCCAAATGTACATCAGGTTGACAGGAGGCTGAAGGGTCAAATGTCATATCAGGCAGTGGACTTTTCTACTTCCTCTGGTCTGTCTTCAACTCCAGCTCAGTTTTATATCTGAAAGTTTTACCAAATATATTCTGTCAAAAAAATAACTAAACTAAACTGGAGAAACTTCTTCGTTTACCAAGACTTCTCCAGTATGGTTACAAATGGTTACTGTATCTTAAAAAAAAACAAAAAAAACATTATTTAGTTAACACTTTATTTTGATAGTTCCCTGTTACGTGCATCTCGTGAACGCCCCAGGCCAGAATCCTCAAATAATTATTTGAATTAATATTGCTATATTATTTTGTCTTCTCTAGTTCCATATTTTTTTTAGTTTGGAGCGGGGAGTCCCAGCTTGACTCTGTTAGTTTAGTTATTTTTCTCCTCTGTTGCTGGGCTCCCCCGTCTCTCATTTTTTGATTACTTTTGTGAGTAATTTGTGTCCATCTTTTATGTTATATGTCCCTCCTGACTCCTAGACATTTACATCAGGGACCGTAACACCCCTTTAAAGTAACCTTGCAACTACATGGCAACTACCAGTGATTAGAGTATTATTAGACTGCCTTTTATAATATCTGCTCAAATATAAAAAATACAGTGACAAAAAAGGTAATTGAGCCTTTTAACTCACAATTCTGACTTTTTTTTGTCACAATTCTTAGAATTGTGAGATATAAACTCGCAACTGGGAGTTTTAAACTCTAAATCTAGGGGCGGGGTACTATTTTTTTGCAATTGTCAGTTTATCACAACTCTGACTTTACAACGCACAATTGTGTTATATAAAAATCACAATTGCAGGTATGCACCTCACAATTCTGACTTTTTAAAAAAGTCAGAATTGTAAGATGTAAATCGCAATTCCGAAAAAAAGAGTCAGAATGGTGAGTTTGTTAACAATTGCGAGATTATATCACATGATTCTGAGAAGAAAAAAAATAGACAGTTATGGGATGTAAACTCTCAATTGAGAGAAAAAAAAAGTTAGAATTGTGAGATAAAAAGTATGATCAAAATAATGATCTTTAAAAAAGCATCATATGACCCCTTTAAAGTCAACAGAATTTCTAAAAGGGAACCATCAAAATAAAATGTAACAAATATTTAATGTGAACTCTGGTGATTTTAGCCTTCTCTAGAAATATTTAATTCTGGAATGCTAGATATTCCAGACTATAAACTCTCAGCCAGAGGTGTGTTGGCAGATAAAAACAAAACAAAAAAAAACATTCTTGGGAATCATATGATGACAACGCACAGGTGGGCCCATCAATTTTAAGGATGTTTACATGCCCACCAGATGCTGAAGTCTATGACCGAAAGGAATGTGCTGTGGGCATACAGATGTTCTTACCTGACTTCTCCAATCCAAACCCTCAGTGGTCTCAGCTGCTCAGTAACTGACACACATGCTTGTATCCATATTATTAATGATTTAATTTCAATAACATATTTGTAAACAAAAACAGTCATTATGAAATATTCTGGAGATTGAAGTATGTTTTGGCCTTTATTTGCTTTTTCTAGTAGATAGTCTATCATTTTAAGAGGTTAAGCTTTCCATAAACTACATTTTCTGGTACTGACACTATCGAGGGAATTCGCTGAACAGTCGTGCCACTTTTGTGTGTGGTATGTCAACAACAAACTTACAAAATCTTATTCACTAACCACCAGCAATCCAGTTTTGTTGAAATTGCATCTTCAATAGTTCGATAAAATCATTAACATTATTTTCCATGCAAACTTGCTAATTAGCTTGCAGCACTAATTTTATGGGCATGTTCACACCATTGCCTGATTTACATTTAGTACCTTAATTATTCCTTTCGCACAGTAGTTCTCATACCCGCATGTACAGTATATACTTCTATATACACTATATGCAACATGTTGTTCCAAATCTGTATGACTTTGATGAATATCCTGTTCGGTTTTATATGAATGAATGGAGGCGGGGGCTGTCTAACTAACTAACTTAATTAATTAATTAATCCATAGCTTTGTTTGAGAAGCAGATTTGAGTTCTGATCCCTTTCATGGCATATTCATGGTGTTTGTATTTCCATTACAGCTTGCTTTCATTACATAATCCCCTTTCACTTTCATTATATGGTGTGAATATAAACCAACAGGTAAAGAGGTCAAATTAAAAATTTAGAACAATAATTTTTCATTTTTGCAGGAACTACAGTACAGTAGTCATTTAAAAGTGTGAATAATTACTTATTAAAAATAACATCTTGAAGCTACCACTCCCACATACAACACGAGATTGACTTCCAATGCACTTTCTTAATCCAATATTTAGTAATGGTGTTACTGGATTTTCCTCCAAAGCATAAATGTGTCATGTTTTATGTGTGAACTCCCCAGTCACTAGGTAGCAGTAGTGTGAGTAGTTTAATTTAATTAGAGAGGACCTTGCCATTCCCAAACAGTGGTCATACGGTGTGGCACAGCATGCCAGACAGGCACATCCTGTCTGACTTGTGAGGAATATTAAACATGACAGATGGCTCATGAATCATGTAGGTGCACAAGTAGCAACAATGGAGACTACTTTCCTGTGAAAGAAACAGAGAGAGAAAGAACAAGTCCTTTGTTGTCTATGCTGTACTACATTAAAATGAAATGTTATCCACTTTATATATATTAAAATGTAATAAATTCCTGTAATGCAGAGCTGAATTGTTATCAGTCATTACTCCAGTCTTCAGCGTCACTCACTGGAAACACTAAGTAATTAGTAACCTAAAAATGGTAAAACCAAAATTAGCCAAAAAAAATATAAACTCTTGAAGGTGGCTATTGCAGGTTGTCATTTTTTACAGTGCATGATCCTTCAGAAATCATTCTAATATGCTGATTTGCTGCTCAAGAAACATTTCTGATTATTA
>NW_015539927.1:81124-82023 GCF_001515605.1 Sinocyclocheilus anshuiensis
TATATATATTAAAATGTAATAAATTCCTGTAATGCAGAGCTGAATTGTTATCAGTCATTACTCCAGTCTTCAGCGTCACTCACTGGAAACACTAAGTAATTAGTAACCTAAAAATGGTAAAACCAAAATTAGCCAAAAAAAATATAAACTCTTGAAGGTGGCTATTGCAGGTTGTCATTTTTTACAGTGCATGATCCTTCAGAAATCATTCTAATATGCTGATTTGCTGCTCAAGAAACATTTCTGATTATTATCAATGTTTAAAATAGTGGTGCTGCTTATTTTATTTTATTTTTTTCAGGATTATTTGATGAATGGAAAGTTCAAAAGAACAACATTTATTTAAAATATAAATATTTTGTAATATAATAAATGTCTTTTGGTCAATTTAATGTAATATTTCAGAATATGACTGCTTTTTTAACTTTATTTTAATCAAATAAATAAGCAAAAGAGACATTTTTCAAAAACATTATTCCAGTTATTCCAAACATTTGACCAGTATTAGTCAAGTCACCTTTATTTATATAGCGCTTTTAACAATACAGATTGTGTCAAAGCAACTTTACAGTATTAAATAGGAAAATAGTGTGTCAATAATGCAAAATGACAATAGTAAACACTCAATTTTCAGTTAAAGGCAGTTCATCATTGAATTCAGTGATGTCATCATCCAGCTCAGTTCAGTTTAAATAGTATCTGTGCAATCAAGTCGACGATATCACTGGATATTAGGTGTCCCGAACTAAGCAAGCCAGAGGCGACAGTGGCAAGGAACCAAAGCTCCATTGGTGACAGAATGGAGAATAAACATTGGGAGAAACCAGGCTCAGTCGGGGGGCCAGTTCTCCTCTGGCCAGACGAAACCAGCAGTTCAATTCCAGGCTGCAGCAAAGTCA
>NW_015539927.1:82162-87641 GCF_001515605.1 Sinocyclocheilus anshuiensis
GGGTGACTGCAGTGACCATCTGATCTGGATACAGACTGGCTCTGGTGGCTACGGTGACCTTGGAATAAGAAAGAAACAGACTAATATTAGCATAGATGCCATTCTTCTAACGATGTAGCAAGTACATCAGGTGTTATGGGAAGTGTTCCCGGTTCCGGTTGTCCTAATTAATGCAGCCTAACAATCCTTTAACGGATTTGAATATTATAAATGTGTTAGTGTGTTATGTGTAAGCTAGGTTAAAGAGATGGGTTTTTAATCTAGATTTAAACTGACAGAGTGTGTCTGCCTCCCGAACAATGTTAGGTAGTTATTCCAGAGTTTGGGCACTAAATAGGAAAAGGATCTGCCGCCCGCAGTTGATTTTGATATTCTAGGCATTATCAAATTACCAGAGTTTTGAGAACGCAGCGGAAGTGGAGGACTATAATGCAATAAGAGCTCGTTCAAATACTGAGGTGCTAAACCACTCAAGGCTTTATAAGTATTAAGCAAGATTTTAAAATCTATACGATGTTTAATAGGGAGCCAGTGCAGTGTTGACAGAACCGGGCTCATAGTAAGAACTCTAGCTGCTGCATTTTGGACCAGCTGGAGTTTGTTTATTAAGCGTGCAGAACAAACACCCAATAAAGTATTACAATAATCTAACATTGAGGTCATGAACGCATGAATTAACATTTCTGCATTTAACATCGAGAGCAAAGGTTATTAAAGGTAACATTAACATACAGTAACCCCCAGGCAGGAACTGCCTTAGTCTCCCTCAAACTTAAGATGTTTGGAAGGATAAGGATGTCAGCATTTCATGGATCAAAGACTGATCCAATCACCATGTGGTCTTTCACTGATCGCAGTTCTTCATTCTTGAGACTTAAGTGTGAACAATCACTCAGAACCTCAGACTGACCAAACCGGTTTTACCTTGTGGAGAGGGGGGTTAACATTATCATACTGTAACCCCCACCCAGGAACTGCTTTGTTCTCCCTCACTCTTATCAAAGTGTGAACGATCATAAATCCCCCTCACAGTGAGTAGTTTAATTTAATTAGAGAGGACCTTGCCATTCCCAAACAGTGGTCATACGGTGTGGCACAGCATGCCAGACAGGCACATCCTGTCTGACTTGTGAGGAATATTAAACATGACAGATGGCTCATGAATCATGTAGGTGCACAAGTAGCAACAATGGAGACTACTTTCCTGTGAAAGAAACAGAGAGAGAAAGAACAAGTCCTTTGTTGTCTATGCTGTACTACATTAAAATGAAATGTTATCCACTTCAAACACAAGTTTCTAAGATATGTGAGACATCCAGTTATATTTTTTTATAGTTGTTGTGAAGGGAAGTTAAAAAGGACAGGACTGTAATACAAATCATGTCTTTTAATTTATAGACTACAGTCTTTTAAATATGACATCAGAAAGAAATCTTTACAGAGAATATAATGGCATGCATTATATCATAATTATGAGAAATAAGCTCACACATGTGAGTTATAAAGTCACACTAAGTAATTATCACAAATTTGCGATATCAAAAATTGTTTCCCATTACTATATGCCATCAAAGCTATAATATGGTGTTTTGAGGGCACTGTTCGTGAGGGCATTGTTAGTAGCAAGACAGATATGCCATAGCACTTGAATTTGTACCAATGTGAAGTTTGTCCGTTTTAATTTTACATCTGCATTTTTTGTCTCCAGGTGTCCACAGCAGGTCTCTCGGTTGGAGGTCCCTGGCAGTCAGAGGCTCCTGCTGTCTTTACAGCAGTGGTCACGAGGTGCTGTTAACTACAGGTGTGCTTTATCACACACTTCCAGGAGCACTCCTAGCCAAGTGTTCCCTGTTTTCCGGCTCTGGGAGGGTGATAGGAGGGCTGGGGCAGGACCCTCTGTTGCATTGACCACATTTACCTTTCAGTATGCTATATACACTACCCGTTTTATTTTAATTTTTTTAAACCAGCAAGATCAATTGTGATCACAATTAAATATGATTTATTGTGCAACACTGAACTAGCCTGAGATAAATGACACAAATGTCTTTTAGAACTGCTGTACAGCAGAATCTGAACTGTCTCCCTAAGCTGAGTTTCATTAACTGATTTTACTGTTTTCCTGTTTATCACTGTGAAGCTGCTTTGACACATGCTGTATTTTATGAAGTGCTGTAGAAGTAAAGGTTGCTTGATTTTTAATAGTTTTCTTGGTGCTGTCTTGGTGAGTCTCTTACTAACCATAACTGCGTTTATTTGATGAAAAATACAATTAAAGCAGTACTATTGTAAAACCATGATTACAATTGAAAATAAATGTTTTCTATTTTTCATGGATCAAAGACTGATCCAATCACCATGTGGTCTTTCACTGATCGCAGTTCTTCACTCTTGAGACCTAAGTGTGAACAATCACTCACTACCTCAGACTGACCAAACCAGTTTTACCTTGTGGAGAGGGCGGGGGGGTAACATTATCATACTGTAACCCCCACCCAGGAACTGCTTTGTTCTCCCTTACTCTTATCAAAGTGTGAACGATCACAAATCCCCCTCACAGTTTTGTCATGTGGCCAAAGCCACAAAGGAAAACTACATTTTCACATGCATTAACACAAAAAGGACACAAAATTTACTAAACCTTCCTCATATCAATTTTCAGAACTGTATATATGAATGCATGGGTCAATGCTCAGCATTAACCATTGATGTTTGGTCTTCATATTTTCAGCACAATGTGTAGGTTAATCTGGAATTGGTTTGGAAAGTGAATAATGCATAGGAAAAACTTTAAAGACATTGTTCTGAATGTGGACTTTAAGCAATGCAAATAGACCTCATATCAGAAAGGCAATTCTGTGCCCACCTCTGACAGAATCAGCCAATCAGAATGCTGGATCTGAAAGGTGCCAACTTGCAGGGTAGGAATAAAAGGTTCTCCCCAAGACAAAGAAGAGTGCTAAATGGTGTGGTCAACCGGGTGCTAAGTGGTTTGGTCAACCGTGTGCTAAGTGGTGTGGCTGACCTGTTGCTAAGACCGTGTGCTAAGATGTTGTTGCTAAGTTAGCTTCTAATTAGTGTGGTCTACTGCTAAGCCAAGAGCTAAGCTGCTCTGACGGAGAAACAAGGAAGTTCTGCAAGAAGTGAGTTTGGGGAGTTTGGAAACTGCCACAGCAACAACGACCACAAGCTTAGTGCCCCCCAATCTTCTGCAACAACTTCAGAATCTTCTCTTCAGCGATCCTCTGCTTGCGAGTTCCAAGCTTCCAGGATCTTCTCCAAGGACTTCAGAATCGTCTGTTCAGCGATCCTCCATTTGCGAGTTCCAAACTGCCAGGATCTTCTGCAACGACTTCAGAAAGTCAACGTCAATGATCCTCCCTCCTGCGTGTTCCAGGTAGTCCGGATCTTCTGTACAGACTTCAGAACCTTTACCTTCAAGGCTCAGGTTTGCGTGTTCCAGACCAAAGAACCTTCTCGGTGCTCAGGAGTTCATCATCCACCAGTGCTTCGTGTTCAAGACTGTGAAACGGATCCAACTCCTTTCCACTGCAACGACAAGTGGAAGACGTCGCCGCTCAGACTCAGCACATGAGCAGGCGGAACATAAATATATCACTCTTTCCAAACCTCTTTCCATAGACCGTTGGCATTAGTGTATTGTCAGTGTATGATTATCTAATTTGCATTAGATTCTATATAACTGATGTCAGTTAATAACAAATAATCCCTCGATTTATTTGTTGAACCTAGAATAAGGTGAACCTAGAATACCTTACTACCTCCAGGAAACTTCAGTTTATCTTTCCATAAGATAACATCCATAGTAACATCCAACTCAGTCACTTCCATTTATCAATCTTTTGCACTTTATCCATTCATTGTATCCATTTAGTAATTGTTAGTTACTCTTGTAAGTCTTGTTAGTTACCCTTTGTTAATAAAACCTATTTTTATTAAACTTGTGTCTTCCTTGTGTTGATAATACAGTAAAAAGGCTCTACAAGTTAAAGATATCTCACAAATCCTTCAGATTGTTCAGACTACAACTTTCTATAATTTAATGTAATTCTTATTTATTCAACAGTCTTCCATGATTGTTCTTTATTGTCAAGGTGCAATTCCTTGGCTGGTGCCCCGTAAAATAGTATGACCAAGACTAAATATTAATATTTAAGCCCAAAGCCATTACACTGGTGGTGCTACTTAAATCTAAAATCACCACATTTAGTGGTGCGGCTGGTCCTCTGTGTTAGGCTATCTAACATCTGATATCACTACAGTATGTTTCGCCGGGCCGCAAAGAAATATAGAGCTGAGTATCATCAGCATAACAGTGAAAGCTAACACTGTGTTTCCTGATGATATCTCCCAGGGGTAACATGTAAAGAGTGAAAAGTAACGGCCCTAGTACTGAGCTTTGAGATACTCCATAATGCACTTGTGATCAATATGATACCACTTCATTCACTGCTATGAATTGATGGCGGTCAGATAAGTATGATTTGAACCAAGCTAATGCACTTACACTAATGCCAACAAAATTTTCTAGTCTATGCAAAAGAATGTTGTGGTCAATAGTGTCAAACGCAGCGCTAAGATCCAGTAACACTAATAGAGAGATACAACCACGATCAGATGATAAGAGCAGGTCATTTGTAACTCTAATGAGAGCAGTCTTAGTATTGTGATACGGTCTAAATCCTGACTGGAAATCCTCTCAAATACCATTTTCCTACCAAGAAGGAATATAACTGTGAGGATACTACCTTTTCTAGTATTTTGGACAGAAAAGGAAGATTCGAGATCGGTCTGTAATTAACTAGTTCTTTGTGGTCAAGTTTTTTTTAATGAGAGGCTTAATAACAGCCAGTTTGAAGGTTTTTGGGATATATCTTAATGACGATGACGAATTAATAATAGTCAGAAGAGGATCTATGACTTCTGGAAGCACCTCTTTTAGGAGCTTAGATGGAATAGGGTCTAACATACATGTTGTTGGTTTAGATGATTTAACAAGTTTATACAATTCTTCCTTTCCTATAGTAGAGAATGAGTGGAATTTTTCCTAAGAGGATCTATAGCGCACTATCTGATGTGATACTGTAGCTGATGGCTGCATGGTTACAATTTTATCTCTAATAGTATCGATCTTGGAAGTAAAGTAGTTCATAAAGTAATTACTGTTGTGCTGTTGGGAAATGACAGCACCTGTTGATGCTTTATTTTTCGTTAATTTAGCCACTGTATTGAATAAATACCTGGGGTTATGTTTGTTTTCTTCTAAAAGAGACGAAAAAGTAATCAGATCTAGCAGTTTTTAATGCTTTTCTGTAGGATAGGTTACTTTCCCGCCAAGCAATACGAAATACGTCTAGTTTTGTTTTCCTCCAGCTGCGCTCCATTTTCCGGGCTGCTCTCTCGAGTCCATAGTTTCTGTTACATCAACAAGTTGTTCTGAGGTATTGGATATGCTACG
>NW_015539927.1:88237-109651 GCF_001515605.1 Sinocyclocheilus anshuiensis
TCTAAAATAGAATCCACATCCTCCAGCTTTATATCATTCCATTTATGTGCATTCTGTATTGGTATACTGATTCAGAGCATCTTCTTACCTGAGCCATCCCTCCTGTATCCAGCTACCTCTTGCTGCCAACATCAACATCAGCATCCCTGGACCAGAGCTGAGCTAATACGATAGCCGCGGCTGCTATGACCTTCAGAGCGTGAAACAAACAAATAAATGATCATTCACACAGCACTGTAATAATTCATGTATATTTACTGTATATTTACTGAAACGCATCATGTACTGTCCTTTTCTGTCAATAAACAGTTTTATCAGATTGTTAGCTGTGCTATCACGTTTCAAAATAAAGATTCAAAGATCACAAACGGAGAAAACACGCTGATAAAGTCTCACCAGACGCGCGTCCATTCCTCTCCACGGCGCCTCTGAACGTTCTTCGTCATATACAACTTGTAATATGATTATCATAGATTGATATTCTCCGAGCCGCATTTGCTTTTCCGCGTGGCCGTTTTGCTCTCAAACCAGTCCAAAACTACAAGCCTGACCAATTGCAATCAACAGACTCATCAGAGTTGTAAAAGATCAATGCCTGGCATTAGAGTTTTTGACTTGGAGAGCGCGTCTATGGCAGAAAGTGCGCATGTTTTTTCTGGTGCGCATCTGGACAAAACGCTATATATCTCACCGATGGAAGCACGCAGAAACCTGAAAATGGTCTTGTTTTAAAGAAGAGATCCTAATCTAAAAGATAGATATTATAAGATATTATAGAGTATATAGATATTTGCGGCTGACTGAAGCAGTGCTACGAGTAGGAATGTAACCCATACGAAAATTTGCTTGGAGGTGAGAAATTTCACATCGCGATTATATTGAAGATCATTCAATCTGTGATTGTCACACAATGAAATAATCTACATAGTCAAATTCCTGAGAATGAGAGCTTTCTTGTGATATATGACTTGACTGTTTTGTGAAAAATATAAAAAAAATACACATTCTTCGGAAAAATTATTCGCAATCGTTAGGCGGAAATTCATGTGTGAGCTGCAGGTTGTAGAGAAAAGCTACAGAATCCAGTTTGGTTCTCGTCCTCCTCGTTTCAACGGGGTGATCATTCGATCTGTGATTGTCACACAATGAAATAATCTACATAGTTTCTAGATAGAAAAATATATAAAATACACATTTTTCGCAATCGTTAGGCGGAAATTCGTGTGTGGGACGAATACATTTCTAAGCTTAATTTTTCTGCTTTATGAATCCTAAAACCAAGATTTATGGTATTCTTTGTACAGAAGACACTCCAACCTTTCAAATGAACCCATATATGGGCTGATACCATATAAGGAAGCGATTTTGGACCCGTATCCAGGTCCGCAGAGTTTAAGAGGTTTTACGCCATGATGTAAGGACTGCTGTTTCCGGGTCCATGCCTCTACTTATTTCACTTGAGAATACTATCTCAACAGCCATTTATGAGCATTATTTAATGAACATTACATATTTAAGCTAAGCATTTAAAAAATTTGCTGTGCACACTACAGTCTCCGTGCTCACAGTGTCTCAGACACTAATATGTTAGCTGAATCACTGTCAGGCCATCTGGGATTTCAGTATGGGAGATAAAGGTTAGGTTTATAATTTTTCAGTATTACATGACATCATGGGTGTATATTAGCACAGTTTGTTGTTTTCTTGGAGCGTCTGGCAGAGCGTTAGGACCCAGAAGCAGTGAAGCATGATGTCAAATGTAACAAGCAGATATTCTTATCCACTCCTATCCAACCATGAATCTGCTATGAGCAAGAGGTGGAGTGGAGGTGCACCACAATAAAACCCCACCCTCCACCACTGCTGCCCAGATATACTATCATCTCTTTGATTTTGTATCAAGGTCTAGGAGAAATGCCACATCTTTCCCCTGTGTAAGGCACATAGCTGAATGACAATAAAGCTTGCCAAGAACGACTGAGCAGACAGCCAAAGCGACAGAACATGAGGTTGATGAAGGTAATTCACAGCGTGTCTATTAACATTTGTGAAGACAAGCAGCCAAGTTTGACAACAAATAAGATGCACCTTTGATCATTATAAATGCTTTTGGCTCTCTGCATGAGACAAACAGAGGACAATGAGGAAAATGAGATGGCTTGTGAGGTATTCTATGGTCCATTTTAGAGAACATGCCAAATCACAACCCTCTGCCTGCTGATTGGCCATTGAACGAGTCCAACTGCACTGCAACAAGAGAGAGTTTAGAAGAAGAGGATATGTCCAAGAAATCTGTCACAATTAAAGATATGCCTGGCTGTTTGATTATATTGTAGTTGAAATAAACACTGGGATTGTGGCACTTTGAATGTATTGAGATAACACTAAGGCTCTTAGCCTCTATGAAAGCAATTGCAGTACTTCCCTCCCTTCATCACGATCAGTTATGTTTACAGGAATGATGAGCACTTCAGTGGCATGAATGCTGTGAGGGAAGTGAGAGCGACTAAACAACACAGAAAAGGCTGATGCTGACAGTTCTCAGCTGTGGTCAGTGTTTTGTCATCTTCTGTGTTCTGGCTAAACTTTCCAGACAGGAGCATCATGTCACACATTGAAAACTACAAAACAAGTCCTGACTCAACTGACCCTCACGTGGCTGTCTCTTACTGGCTCTCAGCAGAAGGAAAACAGAAGAAAAAAAGCATAGAAGATACAAAAAAAAAAAAAAAGTAAGAAAAGTTAAAATATATGGACAGTTTTTTGCGGTCAGTGTTTTGTCATCTGTGTTCTGGTTAAATTTTCCAGACACGGAGTCAGGAGCATCATGTCACACTTAAAAAAAAAAAAAAAAAAAATCCTGGCTCACTTGGCTGTCTCTTATTGGCCTTCAGCAAGAAAAAGAAAAAGCATAGAAGACAAAAAAATGTAAGACTTGTTAAACTATATGGACAAATTTCAAGAAGTACCATTAGTAATTGTTCAACTATTTTTATTTTAATTTTTTTGGAAGTTGCATTAAAAATTCACTTGGCCTGAAAATCTATGAGCTTAACACATTGGCACAGTATAAACTAAGTAATGTTTTGATGATTTTTACATGGGGTTGAATAAGGTCAGTGCATATAATCAATACGAATGATGTTAATTTTTTACATATGTGAATATAACGCTTTTGAAAAAGACCTGCTGACCTTAGCCAAATCTAAGGCAAACATGGGAAAGTCCTTGGCCTTTGCACCAACAATATGACTCATATGGGACAAGATGTGCTTAAACGATACAGTGGTTTTGAGTCAGTTTGAGAACACAGCAGAGTTAAAGGAATGGTTTAATGGTTATTACTTGCTAAATCATTTATGAAGCTATATGATTGCTTTGCTATATGATTGTGTTTGCCATGCTGGACCCCCTTCCACACCTGCCTATAATTGTTGTTCTGGAAACAGTCTTCAATCTTTCTTCTGTGTGCACCCTGTGCTACTTTGATTCCTCTCTTCAGGTTGGCTCTGGCCACACTATACAGCTCCTCATCACCAGCCCTGAATGTAGCATTCCTCTCCCTAAGCAGGGATATTCATTTATCCATTCATTCATATTCCAGTCATTAACCCTGCTTTGTTTTAGTTCAGTTTTAGTTCAGTTAATTACTCTAGTTTGGAACATCATTATAACATTGAATAAATGATGATGAAAATTTCATTCTTTGGCTTGTGTGACACATGACACAATTTATTTTCTGGAACTATGTTTTGGTGTGTATCCACCTTCTTCCTCACTTCACCATGAGTGGCACCGTTACTGTAGGTTGCTCCAAACTGTCATTTAGATGTTGTAATAAGCTAGACTATTATATGTTGCTAAACTTCTGTAATATGTCCTCTTAGAGAGTATTATGACAGCAACATAAAGCTTTAAAAAAAAATCTAATGTTACAACCACAAAACCAAAACATGAGCTGAATGTCAATTATTATCAGTTGAATTATATTTTATTTAATGCAATATAGTTTTATTTTGGAGAAAAACTGAAGGAAGCCTTTTAGAAGTTGTCAACAATAGTTTTTAATGAGCTTTTCATTACAAAACTGGTGAAATGCTAAATTCCCTGTCCTCAAAATATTTTTCAAATGTGAAAGTAACTTCATTAATGATTCAAACTCAAAGCACCTGGAAAGTGTATATTGTGAACCTGAGTTGCTTTATTATGAGCCGTGCTTTCACTTTGAATTACACAGCAACTTGACACACAGCAAGATGGGTGAAGTAAAGACAGTGATTATGTTTATAGTACTTCTTAAAGGAATAGTTCACCCAAACACACTCAGGCCATTCAAGTTGTAGATGAGTTTGTTTCTTCATCGGAACAGATTTGGGGAAATGTAGCATTGCATCACTTGCTCACCAATGGATCCACTGCAGTGAATGGGTGCCATCAGAATGAGAGTCCAAACAACTGATAAAAAACATCACAATAATCCAAAAGTAATCCACACGACTCCAGTCCATCAGTTAACATCTTGTGAAGTGAAAATCTGCATGTTTGTAAGAAACAAATCCATCAAGACATGTTTAACTTCAAAACCTTTGCTAAAATAGTCCTCTATCAATAATATTGCTTTCTAGTGAAAAAGTCATATTGTCTGAATCAGGAGAGAAATATGCACAGATCAAGCAACAAACAGTCCAAAACCGTTTTAAACAAATATGTCAGTGGATTTTGGTGTGAAAGGACAACAGGGAACGGACGTTTTCACTGAAGTAAGTTTTATTATGGATTATATTTTGGCCAGCAGCGATGGTTTAAAGCAGGGGTTCTCAGCTCTGGCCCTCAAGGTCCACTTTCCTGCGGAGTTTAGCTCCAACCTTGATCAAACTCACCTGCCAGTAACTTTCTAGTAATCCTGAAGACCTAGGTTATCTTGTTCAGGTGTGTTTGATTAGGGTTGGAGCTAAACTCTGCAGGAAAGTGGACCTTGAGGGCCAGAGTTAAGAACTACTGGTTTAAAGTTAAAATGCCTTGATGAGGGATTAACTGCAACTACGCAGCTTTTCACTTCACAATACGTTAATTAATGTACTTGTCATGTGGATCACTTGAGGTTTATTGTGATGTTTTTATCAGCTGTTTGGACACTCATTCTGATGGCACCAATTCATTGCAGAAGGTCCATTGGTGAGCAAGTGATGTAATGCTACATTTTCCAAATCTGTTCCCATCAAGAAACAAACTCATCCACATTTTGGATCTCCTGAGGGTGAGTACATTTTTAGCTTATTTTATATTTTTGGGCGAACTATTCCTTTAATCATTCCTGTGCTGCCATTGCAAAATAATGTTGTCATTACGTAACCCTAACTCTTGCCATTAGAGGCACTGAAACCATACAAATCTAATTACGACATCCGTTTCTGAGCTGGGCAATGCCAGTAAAACGAGCTATGAACTGGATGTCCTGAGCATTCTCCAATGCATAATGCAGAAAATTGTGCATCAACATATGCACAGTACACATTTTTAGGTGAGGATTAAACATTGTTTCAGGTAAATCACAAGTCTCCATAAATTCCAGTCATTAGAAAGTTAGACAAAGACTCTAAAGAAAGGATGTTTAGCCTTGTGCTCCTCTTTCATCAGCTATGCATTGTTTCATCCGATATTGTGCCCAGGATTCAAAAATCTGTTGTAGGATGTAGAGAAAATCACAGCATTTATTCCCTCTGGAACATTTCCTTTTCAAAAAGCTTTTGTAATTTCCCATTTCTTCAAACCAAGCCACAGGTCCGAAAAGAACACAACCATTTGCAAAGCCATTGCCTGAAGACAAAGGAAATCAAAACTCACTCTCTCTCCAGTGTGAAATAATTATGGATATTTCATAATGGCAGGCTGCAATTGTAGCTCGCATGATTATGCGCCACTTTCAAGCTCGTTATGTAAGGAGTACTTCGCAGCAATCAATGTCTGTTTATTGTTCTTTAATTCTAACATTATAACATGAATTGCAGTGAAACTGTTATACAGTTGAATTTATTTATACCATAGTCCAGTGTTTCACATAGACTTGCACTCTGTTTGTGGCGGCATATATATGCAAATTCATTCATTCATCAGCAGGAGGCGCTGTTGGAGTGGTAGAGATAGAGGTTTCCCTGGTAACGGCTGTAGACAAAGCAGCGCTTCGCTCACAAACGCTGCTTTATCAGATATTACATGCAAGATGAAATGAAAATGACTTCCAATTTTCTGAAGACAGTCAGTTTCCTTCAAGGGTTAGTTCACCCAAAATTCTGTAATTAATTACTCACCCTCATGTCGTTTCAAACCCGTAAGACCTTCGTTCATCTTCGGAACACAAATTAAGATATTTTTGATGGAATCTGAAAGCTGTCTGACCCTGCATAGACAGCAACGCAACTCAAATGTTCCCAAGTCCAGAAACGTAGCAAGGAGATCGGTAAAATAATCCATGTGACATCAGTGGTTCAACCGCAATTATACAAAGCTACGAGAATACTTTTTGTGCGCAAAAGAAAAAAAAAAAACGACTTTATTCAACAATTCGTCACCTCCGCATCACCCTCTAAACAGCGTATGCTGTTCTGTGTCAGCTGCGTCACGCCGGCTACTCTGCTTCCGTTCAGATCAAATCACAACAATGTAGGAAACAGATCCGGCGTGATGCAGCTGACAAAGAACAGCATACGCTGTTTCAGGGGCGGATTTAGTGATTTGGGGGCCCCAGGCAAAATACAGGAATGGGGACCTATACATCCTTCTTGGGTCTTTCACAAAAATGAGTGAGCGCCATTTAAAATAATTAAAATAGGCCCTATATAATATGCACTGTTGCTTAGTATTAAAATTATAGCTTCAGATGCATGATATTTGTAGGGCCCTATGAAATCCGTTTTATTTTTTCCAAAATCTTTTTTTCAGTTTTAATTTTTCTGGATTCAGTTTTTTTTTTTTTTTTTCGTTTTAATTTGTCTGGATGATTATATTAAATTTTAACAAAAAGCATGTCTAATTAATTAAAATCATGAAACTTGTTTAATTTAACAGCAATTTAGGCCTATTAAAAGTTTAACAAAAATTACATTCAGGACCCAAATTGTGCGCTTTCTTTTTTTTTATTTGAATTTTTCTGTATTCCATTTTAATGGTTTAATCAAAAACATATCTAATTAATTGAATTCATAAAAACAACTTAATTTATTCATTTTTATACAATAATAGGGCCCTATGAAATTTAAATTTTATGTACTTATTTTTTTGAAATTCTGTGTTGTGTATTTTCATTTTTCTGGTAATCAAATGAAGGCAAAAATCTTTTATTCCAATGAAAATTAAACAAACCCTTTAATTTTTGTACATTCAAAATGCTACACAACAGAAGTTTACTGTGTAACGAGCAATGTCACAGAATTCGTCAAATATTGAATGAATAAATCAAATGCATTTCAGTACACTTCAATCAAACCATGATATGGACTAGTGTATGTGAATATTAAATTCAAAAAATACTATTTAGCTACTACAGACGACAACCGCGAGCGTTGCGCGTGCTTAAATAGCAAACTAGCAAACGAAACACGTGTCTGCGCCATTCATTCCGTCACATTCCGCGTTACCCAGTAAATTCCGTTTTTATGAATAGATTCCGGGATTCCGTCCCCATTTTCTACATCGCCCTACTTTTGCTAAGAAGTACGTTCAACGCGGACACACAGACGGTTGTCGTGGTAATGAACACCACAGCAACCACTTGTGCGTCAGCACTGAACGCGCATCTTGCATATAAAAAGCATTTTAGGGTTCCCTTGGCTTTTGGGGGCCCAAGGCGGTCGCCTACCTTTGCCTCTGTGCTGTTTACAGGGTGATGCGGAGGAGACAAATTGTTGACAGGTTAAAACCACTGATGTCACATGGATTATTTTACCGATCTCTTTGCTACGTTTCTGGACTTGGGAACATTTCAGTTGCGTTGCTGTCTATGCAGGGTCAGACAGCTCTCAGATTCCATCAAAACTATCTTAATTTGTGTTCCGAAGATGAACGAAGGTCTTACGGGTTTGAAACGACATGGGGGTGAGTAATTAATGACAACATTTTCATTTTTGGGTGAACTAACCCTTTAAGAAATACAGTGATATAAAAACACCCTCACTCAATGTATGGGAAACACTGTAGTCTCATAATTGAAGTGTAAATTCTGCAGATTACATCATTGTCCAGTATTGTACTGTCAGCAATGTATTATAAAAAACATTTTCATAATTGTAACATACATATTTACATACATAATTGTTCAGGTGCATGTGTAATAACGCTACAGCAGCACTTCTTCTTAGTCGTCGTCTTGTCCGATGCACTCAACCAAGCGTTCTAACTACGACCTCGCCCCTCCGCACCCCCCAACCATTCGCATTTCCGTAGGAAACCATTCCATAATTATTTTAATTATATTCTAATGGGCCGCTTTGTGATCACAAAACCCGGAAAACAACGCTGTAGTCCAAACGAGCCGTTCGTTGTAGTTCTTGTAAAGGGATTTTTTTTAAACAAATTATCTCCCTTTGGAGTGGACTTTGAGATTTGAAACTTTGTAGATATTTTTTATGCCCAAACATACACACTACACACTGACTAAAATACAAAAAGTGAAAAAGCATAATAGGACCCCTTTAAAACATATTATTGCACCTGTTGTGCGATATAATACATGTAAAAATAAAAATAAAATATGGGCCACAAGTATTCTGAAAAATGTAATGAATCTTGAACCAATTCATGAGCATGCTTAGTAGTAAGTCATTGGAAATGATGAGAAAGATTAAATTAAAAACATCTATGTCTCTTTTGTTCTCTGATTAAAATCCTTGCGTTGCACACCTGCACTGGAGCTGTTATGTAGGTTCGCTTTTAATTTAGTGGTTCAGTGAGCGTGCCTGAAATAGGTTTTGAAATCTTGCATGTAAAATTCATGCATGTCAGATATTTTTTAATTAAACATGACCTATTTCTGTTCTATACAGTGCTGTGAAAAACCACATAAAAAAACACTTTTTAAACCTTGATATAGATATAAACCTCAATACACTGGTTTGGTCAAAAACATGTAACAAGAATGTATCTTGAAGTATATATATATATAGAGAGAGAGAGAGAGAGAGAGAGAGTAAAACAATTGAAAGTGGAAAGTGGGGGGAATCTCACATTATGAAATAAATGTTTTTGTCCAATGCATTTTGGCCACAATTATTGGCACCCCTAGAAATTTCTTATGAGTAAAATATCTTTTAAGTATACTCCCATTCATATTTAAATTTTTTAAGCCCCCGGTGACTAGGAGCATGATATTTTCCAGCCATTACTTTATAAATATTATTATTATTATTATAAATATGAGGAACACAAGAGCCAAATTCCCTTATGCATCCATCACAAGGAGTAAAACCAAAGAATATAGTTCTGATGTGCAAAACAAGATTGTTGAGCTTCACATAATAGAAATTTAAGAAAATAGCTAAAGCATTGAAAATCCCCATTTCCACCATCAGGGCAATAATTAAGAAGTTCCAATCAACTAAAGATGTTACAAATCTGCCTGGAAGAGGACATGTGTCTATATCGTCCTAATGCGGTGAGGAGGATAATTTGATTGGCCAAAGACTCTCCAAGGATTGGAGAATTGCAGAGATTAGTTGAATCTTGGGGTCAGAAAGCATATATATATATATATATATATATATATCAAACAGCCCCTATATAAACATGTTGCTCTGAGGGTTTCAAGAACAATCCTCCTCGCTCATCCAAAAACAAACTCCAGCCATATTCAGTTGTCAGACATGAATGGAACCTCAAACGGGTCTGGCTTCTATGGTCAGATGAAACTAAAAAAAGAGCTTTTTGGGAATACACGAGGAAATAAGTAATTAATGCATACATATATATGATATTATTCCTGTGTAAAACTACGGCATATTTAATAATACTGCTGCTTTAGACATGATAGGCCTAAAATCTATTTCCATCTCCACGTATCAGCCAGTACGACATGCTGGTGTGTATGGCCTACTGAGAGATCTTTATTCTGGGCCCCATGTTTGTTAATGAATTATCTATTTGATTGGCTCAGAAACCAGTCACCTGCCATGTAAAAGCCAGATCCATTTTATCACTTTTAGGGCATCCAGCTCATGACAGCATGGTGCATATGAATGAAAGCTTGTGTGTGTCTTTGTTCATCCAATAAATAATCACAATATGGTGTTCCTGGCACCAGCTGTCTACAGTTCATTAAAAGCAGGGCAAGTGTTCGCCGCACTGTACTGCACACTGTGCCCTGATAAGGGGACTCAAGTATGGAAAGAGCAACTGAAAGTCGAAGAATCTGTGTGGTGTCTCTAAACTCCTTCAAGGTTGCTGATGACCAAAAGATGCATGAGATTAAACAAAGTGGTGACACCCATAAAAACTGCCCTTGTATTTAGAGTGAACTAAAATTACATTCATCACATAACAAAGAAAATACATTTTTTATCTATATGAAAAGTTACTGTTGCTGAGCTGAAGCAGCTCTGCAGGGATAAGTGGGCCAAAACGTGCAGTGTGAAACTGTAATTAGTTCTTGTTATCAAGTTATTGTTGCTAATGGGGGTGTAACAAGTTCCCGAAAATGGTTTCTCACGTTTAGTGAAATCATCTCCTCACTGGACTCTGAAGAAGAAGAGCAAAGATGCCTGCTTTCGCCCTAGAAGAGCCCTGGTAGCGGAAAGACGCCCTTCTTCAGCGCTTCTCCTCTGCAGCCATCCAGCAATCACAAAGAGCAAATGTACTGGAAGAAATTTCTGCGGTGTTGTTGCAAATGCCGTGCCACGAGTGTGGCAAAGTGAGTGTGTTGCTTGCCTGGGCCACGCCCATGCTGAGGCTGCACTTACTAAGACAGACTGCTCTCACTGCGAGCATGAGCATAAGTCTTGCCCTGCTTTGCTCATGGATCACCTTCTTCAATGAATGTGGCCCTGCCCCACCCGCTTTCCCATTTCTCCCCTCCCAGGAGCCTTGGAGGAAGAAAAAGCAGAGTCATGGGGCTGAGCAACTGATTGATCTCATGCCGGCACAGGTCCCACATGCTTCACTCTCCCTAAAGCAGTTCGATTTGCTTGTGTAGTTTACACGTGAGTTTTAACACCCTCATCTGCAGTGAGTGGTTTGATCTCTTTCGGCAGATCGGAGGAGGAAGCTGTCACTGATGATTCCATATCACTGATAGCTTTAGATGCAGAACAATGGGCATCCTCTGGAGGGGATCCTGGCACCCTTCTGCCCAATGAGTCAATACGGGCTGACGTGGATAGCGAACTGATCTCCATCCTCAACAAGGCTGTGGAGGAACTCGGCTTAGACTGTTCGGCTCCAGAGGAGCCCGCACGCTGCCACTTAGATGAATGGTACCTGTCGGGACGTTGTCAACCAACCTCCCGCCAAAAATCGTCGCCCCTTTTTTTCTGGAAATTCACAATGAGCTTACCAAGGTGTGGCACGCCCCCTACTTGGTGCGCATCCACTCTACTACTTCTGCCGCTCTCACCTCCCCTTTGGAAGAGGCGGTTGCTGCAGACCTCTGCCTTCCATCAGCCCTGGGGCTGATAGCCAAGGCTGTGCACCCATCCAAGCCCTGCAGGACCACCTCAGCCCTAGCGGGCAGGGCTTACACAGTGGCTCAGTGCTTCACAAGATGGTGGTGCTTCAAGTGTTTCAAACCAAACTCCTCTGTGCAATGGATGAGTCCAGCCTGAACCCTCATGCTTTTAAGGAGCCTGGCTCTGCATGCTACTAAGACTACTGCACAGGCGAAAGGCAAGGCCATGGCCAGCTTGGTGGTGCTTGAGGGCCATCTTTGGCTGAACTTGAAAGAGATCAAGGATGCGGATAAAGTTGCCTTTTTCGACTCCCCTGTCTCCACCATTGGGTTATTTGGCCCTGCTGTAGACAGAGTGCTTCACTGCAGCACAGAATCATCGCAGGCAATGCGCCACTTCCTGCCTAAGCGCTTTAGCTTGGTGGCTGGTTCAAGTTGCCAGAAGGCTCCGTCTTCCCAGCAGCCTGCGAAGCCTACTCAATCTCCCGCTCAGCCTCAGCCCAAATCAGAGCCTGAGCTCCGACAATGCCCTCAGTCGGATAAATGCTACCCTTTTCCTAAGTGCCAGGGCCATTGGATTGGCCAATTGGTGACATTGGACCCTGAGCCGCACAAGCCATCCTGCCCTCAAAGCAGAGAGGAAGAGAAGAGGGCTGGACTGCCCTCAAAGAAGTCTCATGCTCGCTCTCCAGTCCTGTTTAGCTCTGAGCGATGGAAGCTCTGTTCATGCTGGGCCTGTACTTGCTACTCAGCACATGCCCAAGCAAATTACTGCTGCGATAGCGGACACACCCAACTCAAAAGAGAACTCTTCACAACATCCTCGATCTAAGCACCTGAACCATGCCCTAATGAAACGCCCATTCAGGATGCTATCTTTGAAGCGGAACCTCGCCCAAATATGCCCAGGGGAGTGGTGTTTATCGGTTTATCTGAAAGATGCTTTCTTTCACATCCAGATAGCCCCCTTTCAGAGACCATTCTTGAGATTCATGTTCGAGAAGGTGGCTTATCAATATGCAGTCCTGCCATTCGGACTGTCTCTGGCCCCTCGCACTTTTACGAAGTGCATGGACGTGGCTCCTTTCCCTCTGAGACAGATGTGAATCTGCATTATGAAATTCCTTGACGATTGGCTTGTGTTAGCCAGATCAGAGCAGGGACTTATTGCTCACAGGTCGCTGCTGCTCAGCCACCTGGAGCGCCTTGGGCTCAAAGTAAATTTAGCCAAAAGCTCTGTCTCCCACCCAGTGGGTCATCTTTCTGGGAATAGCTATCGATTCGGCCCAGATGCGGGCCTGGCTCGTGCCGGAACAATCACTGACAATTCAGCAGATATCAGTGTCATTCACATTAAGGGCTTCTCTTCCCCTCAAGTTTTTCCAGAGGATGCTCTGCCTCATGTCGGCCGCCTTGCCGGTGATTCCTCTGGGCTTACCTCACATGCAGCCCCTCTAATTCTGGCTCAAAGCCTATGCACCATCCCAAGCTTGCCCATGGGACACTTCACCTCAAGGTGACCCAACGCTGCATCAGAGCTGTGGCCCCTTGGAAAGCCCCTTGCCTTCAGATAGGCATTTTATTGGTACTGGCCTCCAGAAGGAAGGTAGTCATGACAGATGCCTCCAACTCGGGTTGGGGAACACTCTACGAGGGCAGACCGGCGTTCGGCTTCTGGTCCATCTTGGCGCAACGCCTGCAGATTAACTGCTTTGAGATGTTGGTGGTTTTTCTGGCCCTAAGAAACCTCCCTACCAGCCTTGAAGGGGCACCGTGTCCTTGTCTGTTTGGACAACATGATGGTGGTGGCCTTTATAAATCGCCAAGGTGGTCTCAGGTCACACTCCCTCTACCTTCTATGGGCACACTGAAGCCTGCGTTCACTGAAGGCAGTCCACATGCAGGGCAGACTGCACCAAGACTGAACCAAGGAGCAGACATGCTGTCCCAGAGAGATGTATCTCCAGGAGAATGGATACTACACCCCCAAGTGGTCCAGATGATTTGGTTGGTCTTCGAGAGGGCAGAGGTGGACCTCTTTGTCTCAGAAGACAACTCTCATTGCCCAACTTATTTCTCAAAGGTGCAAGATGCAGCAAGGATACATTAGATTTATCAAAAGTGACAGTAACACATTCATGATGTTACAAAAGTTTTCTATTTCAAATAAATACTGTCCTTTTGAATGTTCTACTCATCAAAGAATCCTTAAAAATGTAGGCCTATTAAATTTTCCACAAAATATTAAGCAGCACAATTATTTACAACATTGATAATAAGAATAAATGTTTCTTGAGCCGCAAGTAATGATGCTGACAATTCAGCTTTATATCACAAGAATAAATTACATTTTAAAATATATTCAAATAGAAAAAAAGTTATTTTAAATTGCAATTGTAATGTTTTTACTGTATTTGTATTTGTCAATGACTAAATGCAGTCTTGGTGAGCATAAGGGAATCTTAAAAAATACTACTACTAATAATAATTATAATGGTTTCCTAACTTTTGACCTCTATATTTTCACTTTGAGCAGTGGAGACAGTAATGCAAATATCTTCTATAATTTACTTTGTTGCCATGCATGTTAAAGCTGTTAATGAGCACTTACTGTGCACCGCTGCAGTGCTGTAAATCTTCAGAAGCCACATTTGAGCTCACAGCTGAACCTTTGCATCTGTAACTTTCCTTTGAGTTTGAAGCACATAGAGGACATGAGACCGGATTAATTCGTCCCCAGACACAGGCTGATACTCAGGGGCCAGCACTGTGGTACCACACAGATGCACAGACTCTCAGCATTCAAATGAGCCATCATACAACACAGAGTCCTCATGCTCACCAACACAAATTGCTGCTCATGACGTGGATATATCAGTTTGAGAACGATTGTTTGCACTTGTTGCCAAAATGTTTTTTTTCTTAATTAGAACTAAATGTAAAGGTGGCATCATAATGTCATAGGTAATTATCATTATGTTATGTGTGTCTGCTGTGTCTTTTCTCTCTCTTTCACCTTTGCCCACTTTGCTGGGTAACAGAGACATATGTCTGCTGTTGACTCACTCCACATGACTAAAGCAGAAAAATGGACAGAGATTTTTTTTTCAGAGACAAATTGCTTGCATATAAATGTAACAAGAAGTGTGTTTTTTCTCATTGTATCTTATTTTTGAATTATCTACTTATGAATCAATTTATCTTGTTTTGTGCAAGCAAGGTTATTTGCACTGAATAATTCATCAAAGGAAATTTTGAATGCCTTTTTGTCGTAACAGAGCTGGGCGGTAATGGTTTGCCATGTGATGTTAGAAAGATGGTTTTATTGAGATTTATTGCAACAAACAGTACTTCATTAACCCTATAAAGCTTACTGTATCGGATTTGATACAAACATTTCTAAGGCCTCTAAATTATCAACATTATCAAAACTTTGCTGAAAAACTTGTACACAATCTACATGCCTTCTAGTAAAAGGCCTTTTAGTATAATTCTAAAAATGTCCAACTTCAGCTCGTGCTTCATGTGTCTTTTTGCTGTGGAATCTTTACTGATTTTTATAAAGTAAACATACAAATACTGTATATTTTATATTGTCAGTAATATTTCAAGATAATAATAATAATTCATTACATTTATATAGTGCTTTTCTAAGCACTCAAAGCGCTTTACATTGTGAGGGGGGATCTCCTCATCCACCACCAGTGTGCAGCATCCACCTGGATGATGTAACGGCAGCGATAGTGCGCCAGAACACCCACCACACACCAACTTATTGGTGGAGAAGAGACAGAGTGATGAAGTCAATCATTATATGGGGATGATTAGGAAGCCATGATGGTCAGAGGTCAATGGGCAAATTTGGCCAGGATGCCGAGGTCACACCTTTACTCTTTTCGAAAGACATCATGGGATTTTGATGGGGTGAGCACCCCCTGCTGGCCTCACTAGCACCTCTTCAAGCAGCAACCTAGTTTTCCACAGGAGGTCTCCCATCCAGGTACTGACCAGGCTCAACCCTGCTTATCTTCAGTGGGCAACCAGATGAGAGCTGCAGAGTGATAGATGCTGGCTATGTGTTCACTTAATGGACTGAAACAGCTCAGGTTGACTTGATTATCCATCCATCATTTCTTAGAAAAATCATGTTAAAATGTGAGTATCAAATATTACACATCAGGCTTCTGAGGAACATTTATTTGTTCATCTCTAAATAATTATTGCGTTGTATTAAATTATATAATTTAACCACACAATAAAAACTACAGAGCTTTGACTAAAGCTAAGCATTTAAATATCGTCTTACTAAAACTTATTATTGGGAGATGTAGAGTGATAACTGATATTAATATGAATTTTTGGTAACTCATTATTTTAAGGACCAATCTCACTATGAACTACCTGCTTATTATCATGCATATTACTAGCATATTGGTTGTTCATTAGTACTTATAAAGCACATATTAATGCCTTATTCTGCATGACCATATTTTAGATCCCTTAAATCTACCCCATACCTAAACTTTGCAAATACCTTACTAAATAGTAATAAGCAGAAAAGGTTTGATTTTAGGAGTTTACTGAGGGAATAACTCTTAATTAATAGTGAATGTGTTCCCTATTCTAAAGTGTTACCAAATTTGTTAATAAAAAGTCTGTTATACTCTTACTATACTCTTATACTCATTGATTTACATTACAAGCTATCAGAATTCCATTTTACTTTTTGATCATATAAATATCAGCAACTTCACCAATTCCAAATTGAATAAATTAATTTTTGATTTTTTTTTTAATTACAGACTTCGAATAATGTCCATTTATGTGTGATTTATCACTTAAACTGTATGAATAATCTTATATTTTTGTTCGTGTTTATCTAAAAATGAAGAGAAAAAAGAATTATCTTAGATGAGAAAGTATCTTTAACTGGTATTCACTTGCTTATTCAAACGTAGGTTTGGTACTATATAAAAGTACTATAAAATGTCAAATATTTTATTTTGACTGTGCAGTTTAATATGCTAAGCAGTATATGATGTTCAATAAGTGACTTGACCAAAGCTCCTGTCATCATTACTTTGTCCATTTATGTTTGTACAAGTTTTGAGGCTGCATGTCATTAAAAGGATTTTCTGCAGTTGGCGCCATCTAATGACAGTTTACTCTAATAAGGAATTAAATGGATAGTTCACCCGAAAATGAAAATTCGGTCATTAATTACATACCCTCATGTCGTTCCAAAGTAAACGTAAGTCCCGTAAGACCTTTGTTCATCTTTGGAACACAAATTAAGATATTTTTATGCAATCCGAGAGCTTTCTGACTCTGCATAGACAGCAAAGGAACTACTGTGTTCAGGGCCCAGAACGGTAGTAAGGACATCGTTAAAATAGTCCATGTGACATCAGTGGTTCAACCATAATTCTTACGAGCAACACATTTACCACAATTTTTGATGTACTGTGTACTGTGTAATCTCTAAAGCCATTCTGGGCCAATAGAATCAGTCCTTTATGAGATCCATAGTTCTTTCAGCTCCTGATGATACATGGGGCAACTTTTTGAGCAATGTTGCCGGGCAAAATTGGCTAATGTTGCCGTCAATGGGCAACCAGGTGAGACACAGGGCCCACATCCGATCTAAAGTATCCAGATAGAAATTTGTTAACCATTCTCAATGTGAACATGCTCAAGCAACATTGCTCAAAAAAATTGCTCTGCAAAATTGCTCAAAAATTTGCCCCGTGTATCATCAGCCTTAGGACCATAGCCCTGTACTGCTCTGGCAGAATAAGCTGACACACCTCTTTCCCAGATCGCTGGGTGATTCGATATAGAAGTCCTGGTCCCACTTTATATTAGGTGGCCTTAACTACTATGTACTTGCATCAAAAAATAAGTACAATGTACTTATTGTGTTCATATTGTATTGCAAAACACTTTTGCTGCTATTGAGGTGGGATACGGGTAAGGTTAGGGACAGGTTTGGTGGTATGGGTAGGTTTAAGGGTGGGTTAAGGTGTAATGGATGGGTCAACAGTGTAATTATAAATGTAATTACAGAAATGAATTACAGATGTAATTACATGCAGGTATTTTTTAAATATAAGTACAATGTAAAAACATGTATGTACACAATAAGTGCATTGTACAAAATGATTAATTTAAATGTAAGTACGTAGTTGTTAAGGCCACTTAATATAAAGTGGGTCCGAAGTCCTTTTTTCATCTGGATCTTTTAACTTTCCCGCTGTAGTATCACAAGGACAGGATTTTGTGTTTTCAGACCAGATATGTACTTGTGAGCCTCCATGTGTTTTATCTCCACCCCAATGGCCGGATCACATCTTTGGCCTTTTGTCAAGTCCTCTCTACTTCAAGTGGAGCCCACCCAACTTGAGTTGGAAAACCACTAGGGATGGTGTCAGGAGAAGCCCCAAGTTGATCTATAAATCTGGAGGTGTCATCTTTTCTACTGACACCAGCCTTCTGACAAAGAGTTTTCACTCCAGAGGCAGGAACCTTCTCCCATTCGTCCTGGTGATCCTGAGCATTCCTCAACAGAAGGTTGGCGTCCACATTGCTTCTCCTGGGTTTGTACTCCACATCAAAATTAAAGTTAACGCAGCCAACCACATATGGCCTGTAGTGTTAAGTTTGGCAGTTGTCAACACGTATGTGAGAGGATTGTTATCTGTCCTCACTGTAAACTTGGCACCATAAATATAATCATGGAATTTATCCACTATGGCCTATTTCATAGCGAGGAATTCTAGCTGATGTATAGAGTAATTACGCTCCAAATTTGGCTGGCAAAAGCAATGGGGCGGTGACCTTCAGGGTGCTCCTGATTAAGCACTTCGCCCAAACCATCCAGGCTCGCATCCACATGTAGGATGTAAGGTTTGCTTGGGTCTGCAAAAGCAAACACTGGGGCATGAGTGAGGCAATTTATATTTTTTTCAAAGGAATCATCACATGCTTTGTCCCATCTACCAGCGAAAGGTTCAGAGTCCTTGAAGTACTGCTTCTTGGTACTACCAGATTTCTTCCTCTTCTGAGTCGGTGGGTAACCCTTACTTCGGTCAAGGGTCTGACAATGGATGAATAATTGGCAATAAAATGCTGATAATATGCACAGAACCCAAGGAATGATCGTAACGACTTCAAGTCCACAGTTTTCTTCCAGTTTAGAATAGCTTGCACCTTTTCAGGGTCTGTAGAGATTCCCGCAGCAGAAACAATGTGGCCTAGGTACCTTACTTGGTGATGAGGTACCTCATCATCTAAATAGACAAGTACCTGTAATAGATTCATGTCTACTACTGTAGCCTCCATTAAACGTTGGAATGTCGCAGGAGCTCCTGTGATCCCCTGCGGCATCCTCTCAAACTGGTAGAAACCCAGTGGACAAATTAATGCAGTTTTCTCCTTATCTTCATCAACAATTACAATCTGGTAATATCCGATGTTCGGGAGTTTAATGAGCGATAGTCAATGCATATAGTCAATAACTATGGGAGAAGCAAAAGGGCTATGTGATTCTTTTATTATTCCTGCCGCCAAAAGTTCCTGTAAATGACAGCGACCATCCTCCAGGTCAGCCGGGGCTATACGTGTGGATCGCTCACGGAACGGTTTGTAATCATTAAGTCTTATGAGGTGTTTTACTCCCTAAGCTAGTCCCACATCCCATTCATCTACTTAAAAAAACTCCAGTTCTCTTTGAAAGTGTGTTGACAAGGCATGTTTTCCAGGTTTCCTGAATTGGAGAATCACCGAAGTCGATCATGCTAGGGTCTAGGGTCTTTTGGGTGGAAACTGCCTTTTGTGGCACCGTAGCAGTGTCTACAACACATACCCATGCCACAAGAGTTCCAACAGGAATAGTAGTGCCTTTGTAAAATTCATTTTAAAAGGGTACAAGGAAATGATTGGCATTCACGAAAGAAGAGGTTAGCACCAGAGAAGGCATTAGGACACCAGTAGGAAGTTGATTATTTTCTGGCGTTTCCACTAGAAGAACGTAACTGTCTAAAGGTTGGTGCTGCACAACCTTACATAGCACATAACTAGTGCTGTGAGGAGAAATGGTTAATGGTCCAGGACCCACCCACTTTACCAGTCCCACTACATCTGTAGGTACATTTTTGTTGGATTTCAAAGGCGGTTTGGACACATTAAACTCGTAAGGAAGTATTCTCAGTGGCTTTACAGTGCTGCTATTGACCAGCTGTTTGCAGTGAGCCAAAAGAGTGTTGAGCTTGGATGTGTTTGTACCAAGAATGACTGATACAGGATCAGGACACTTGGAGTCTGGACATACCAGTGCCAAGATGGGAAACTTTTCTTCAGATAGTTGTTCGTATTCAGGGAAAGCCAATTCAACAGATATATATCCCATGAAAGGGTAAGTGGAATCACTGAAACCCCATATACCAAGGTCTGAAAGAGGCATAAGAGGAACATGTGAAAGGTGCTGCTGGTACCAACTTTCAAACACAATAGTGACACGAGAACCTCTGTCTGGTAAGGCTTTGCAGGGCTGACCTTCAAGCGTGACACTAGACTGCGCAATTGACCAACTGAAACCTGGTCTAAAGTCAATGGCGCAATACATTTTTTTGTTAATTAAAGAGCGTGTTAGGTCCTGTAGGCGGGTATAGACCCTATAGGCAGGTAAACAACGCTCGTACATTCTGCTTATTACACACACAGGGACACGCAGCAGCGCACAAACATGCCACATATTAAAAATGAAAGGATTACAATGTAAAAGATTATTATTGTGCAACTTTCAAACACAATAGTGACACGAGAACCTCTGTCTGGTAAGGCTTTGCAGGGCTGACCTTCAAGCGTGACACTAGACTGCGCAATTGACCAACTGAAACCTGGTCTAAAGTCAATGGCGCAATACATTTTTTTGTTAATTAAAGAGCGTGTTAGGTCCTGTAGGCGGGTATAGACCCTATAGGCAGGTAAACAACGCTCGTACATTCTGCTTATTACACACACAGGGACACGCAGCAGCGCACAAACATGCCAAATATTAAAAATTACAATGTAAAAGATTCCTCTCTGGAGAAGCGTTCAGTCTTTGCTCTTGCAAATTCCGCCATGTAAATAGCGAATCCGCCATGGCGTGAGTGCAACTGGCCTTTAAAGGGAATGGGAGATGAGACTCTGATTGTACGTTTATTGCACGTTATGCCCAAAACACACCCATGACTCATTTAGAGAATAGGTACAACCCTTTTGGACCATGTGCCAGGTGCGCCGACCGTTTTTCCCGTCGTTAAACTAGCAAAAGTGGATTCAGACACGCCCTAAGTGCACTTGCACCGTGTGCTTTAGACCATGCACCCCTATGGCCCCTTATCTGCAGCCAGCACTAACTCAGATAGAAAATCAGCTAATTTTTTGATAAAGTCTGTATGGTGCCCTGTATACAGTAGCCAGTACAAACGTCACAGGGGATTCATCATCAACAATTATTTCTCTAGATAATGTTATATGAATACTCATTTAAAGTGAGTCATGTAGACTCATTTAAAGGGGACATAACACACACAGTTTCACTCAATCTCATGTTAATATTAAGTACCTATAGCAGTGGTCTCGAACTCAATTCCTGGAGGGCCACAGCTCTGCAGAGCTTATCTCCAACCAGCTCCAAATCACACCTGCTTGGAAGTTTTTAGTAATCCTGAAGACCTTGATTAGCTGGATCAGGTGTGTTTGATTAGGGTTGGAGCTAA
>NW_015539927.1:114276-126794 GCF_001515605.1 Sinocyclocheilus anshuiensis
TCTCCATCCTTCAGTATCAAACAATGTCCTAATCCAGCGTCGAACTGGGCCTTGTTTATAAAACGTTCGTCAACAAACGCGCTTGTGAAACTGCGTTGCTGCTCCGGAAAAACAAACTGCATCCACTGTTTACATAACGTTAGGTTCTTTAGGAAGCTGAACAAAGTTATCTTTCCCTTACAAGCAAAAACACACTTCTTTAGAGACATTCTTCCCAAGCGAGTCCCGTGCAGCACTGCTGAATGAAGCGCGTTGATGGGCACGATCTCGCTCTTGCTCTGGTCGATGTGTGCGCGGGCACGCTCCTCCGGGAGAAATGCCCATATAAGGAGTTCCACCCTCGTCTACGTCATGAAGACCCACGATTGAAACAAAACTCTCCCGGAAAAACAAACTGCATCCACTGTTTAACTTACATAACGTTGGGTTCTTTAGGAAGCTGAACAAAGTTATCTTTCCCTTACAAGCAAAAACACACTTCTTTAGAGACATTCTTCCCAAGCGAGTCCCGTGCAGCACTGCTGAATGAAGCGCGTTGATGGGCACGATCTCGCTCTTGCTCTGGTCGATGTGTGCGCGGGCACGCTCCTCCGGGAGAAATGCCCATATAAGGAGTTCCACCCTCGTCTACGTCATGAAGACCCACGATTGAAAAAAAACTCTCAGAAACTTGTACGAACCCGGAAGTAAGATTTTTAGCACAGAAATACTCCGTCATACGTCCAAATTGTTTTTTTTTTTTTCAAATTTTGTCCATGCTTAGCATGAGAATCCAACTCTTTAACAGTGTAAACAACTCTGAATGCATGAAACAGCATTGTACCCCGCCCCCAGAGCATATTAGAGTGTCTGACATCGTACTTGCAAGTTCACATACCTCTGTAATGTTATTTTTTGTGATCTCCTACTAGCGTAATTGAACATTATAAGTGATGATGTGAATAACAGTCTTATTGTATTTACGTTTAGCATTAGCCAGCACTTTTACATTTGCCAAGATGTCAGGCGCTCTGGCTCCAAGTAAACACTGGAATATGGTGGCTGGTGTCTCTATTTTCACGTTCCGTACAATATAATCACCAATAACTATGGCACTTTCATCAGTTTCTCATTGGGTGCACACTGAGTGAGGAGAACATTTTATTAGGAGTGGAAAAGCGGTGTTTTGTCTCACAACTATGCCGCCTCACAGTCACCCAGTCACCCTGCTGCGAGGGCTCTACGACCGGAACCGGTTGGTATTTAGTAGAGCCCTATATTGTTATCCCATGACCTCACAACATTTTTTTTACAAGACCTCATAACAATGCATGTTTAATTCAGTGAGTGCTGTTATTTCATTATTTACATCAACAGATGGTAAAAATCAATGCAGTAATTTCTTGTGGTTCATCACTCTGAAAATGGAAGGTCAAATCAAGAGCATTGAATTTTGATCCTTTGAAGCACATTGCATTTTTTGCAAGGTAGTAGGTAATATGGTCTATGCTCACAGAGAATTTGCATGTTGTGCTCATTCTGGAGACTGAACACTGTAGTAATATCATGAGTAGTGTGGCATTCCAGACACAGCCAGTGCTTTGGCTTTGGGAGACTAAATATACCTGCTGTGACAAGTTAATTATTGCCACAATCACACTTCTCTGCAGTCAAGACTACTTATACATTTAGACTCTACTATTAAAGTCATACATTAAAGCATATTTTGTAACCTCTAATTCAGTTTCCCTTTTCTTACTACATATAAAAACTTTGACTCACATTATTCTGACTTGGTCCGTTAATTCATACACTGCTTTTATTTTTAAGTGAAGTGACATGTGGCCAAGTATGGTGACCCATACTCAGAATTAGTGCTCTGCATTTATCCCATCCAAAGTGCACACACACAGCGTGAACACACACCCGGAGCAGTGGGCAGCCATTTTTTGCTGCGGCGCCCGGGGAGCAGTTGGGGGTTCGGTGCCTTGCTCAAGTGCACTTCAGTCGTGGTACTGAAGGTGGGAGAGAGTGCTGTACATTCACTCCCCCCACCTACAATCCCTGCCGGTACGAGACTCGAACCCGCAACCTTTGGGTTACGAGTCCGACGCTCTAACCATTAGGCCACGACTTCCCCCAATTTATAAACATCATTTACTGGAGCCCCTAAAAGAAGCAAAGTGATGGAAAATAATGGTCACAATAAATTTTAGTTGTATATGACTGCATGCTCAAATGCGTATTGAACACACATTCTGTCTTTGTTGTTTAACTGTTTCAGGCAACCCCAACCCCAAGTGATGCATGAAATCAAATCAAACAGATTGGTTCCTGTGATGTTGGTCAGACAGTCTCTTCCTGTCTGAGCTGTTGGTTGTTGACCATAAGTTGCAACAGGAACCAGACTTTATGCCGAAAATCACAAAAATTGCTACATGAGACCTGATAGATGACTCCCAAATGCTGGCATGTGCTTCAAACTTTAACTTCATCTTTAGAATGTGTTTAAAGGTGCATTTAGTAGTTTGGTGCTAAACATGTTATAGAATTAAAGTAGTCATTTATTTATTTATTTATTTTGTGAAGAGTCATCTGAATGGTGTACACACATGATATGAAGACTGAAGACTTATAGTTTTCTATAAAAATGTTTCGGTAACACTTTACTTGAAGGGGTGTGCATAAGACTGACATGACACCTTCATAATCATGACATGACACATGTCATGGATATGAAGGAGGTTTTATGCATGTTTATGACAACTGTCATTAAGTGTCATTCGCTCAGTTGTCATTTTTAATTGGACGTGTTTTGGGGGCAGACCTGACCTATTGAAAAGAGATGGTCTCCATCCCTCCTGGGGTGGTGCCGCTCTTCTGTCTAGAAATATGGCACATAGTCTTAGAGTTTGCGCTTGACTAACTGGGGCCCAGGTCAGGAAGCAGACAGACTGGCTAAACCGACCGTCTGCTAGCCACACTATAGAGACTGTGTCTGTTCCCCTAACTTGAAAATACAAAAAAAAACAAAACAAAAAAAAACTTCCAAACCAATTTAAGAGTAACTATTTAATTAATGTTCAACAAATAAAAAACAGATGTAATACGGATTAACAAATGATAAAGCTTGGCTTATTGAATATCAGGTCCCTTTCTACAAAATCACTTTTTGTAAATGATATGATCACTGATCATAACCTAGATGTGCTCTGTTTGACAGAAACCTGCCTAAAACCAGATGATTAATACGAGTCTACCACTCAAGATTACTGTTATAAACATGAGCTGCGTCCAAAAGGTAAAGGGGGAGGTGTTGCTACATTTTATAACAATATTTTCAGTATTTCTCATATAGTAATGGTGTTACTACATGAAGTATTGGTGCTTCATATAACATTATCCAAAGAAACAAGTGTTAATCATAAATCCTCTGTCATGTTTGTACTGGCTACTGTAATACAGGCCACCAGGGCACCATACAGACTGTATTAAAGAATTTGTTGATTATCTGCAGACGGCACTAACTCTGATAGAAAAAGGCTTAATTGTTGGTGATTTTAATATCCATGTTGATAATGAAAAAGATGCATTGGGATCAGCATTCATAGACATTCTGAACTCTATTGGGACACTTTACTTGAAGGGGTGTGCATAAGACTGACATGACACCTTCATAATCATGACATGACATATGTCATGGATATGAAGGAGGTTTTATGCATGTTTATGACAACTGTCATTAAGTGTCATTCGCTCAGTTGTCATTTTTAATTGGACGTGTTTTGGGGGCAGACCTGACCTATTGAAAAGAGATGGTCTCCATCCCTCCTGGGGTGGTGCCGCTCTTCTGTCTAGAAATATGGCACATAGTCTTAGAGTTTGCGCTTGACTAACTGGGGCCCAGGTCAGGAAGCAGACAGACTGGCTAAACCGACCGTCTGCTAGCCACACTATAGAGACTGTGTCTGTTCCCCTAACTTGAAAATACAAAAAAAAACAAAACAAAAAAAAACTTCCAAACCAATTTAAGAGTAACTATTTAATTAATGTTCAACAAATAAAAAACAGATGTAATACGGATTAACAAATGATAAAGCTTGGCTTATTGAATATCAGGTCCCTTTCTACAAAATCACTTTTTGTAAATGATATGATCACTGATCATAACCTAGATGTGCTCTGTTTGACAGAAACCTGCCTAAAACCAGATGATTAATACGAGTCTACCACTCAAGATTACTGTTATAAACATGAGCTGCGTCCAAAAGGTAAAGGGGGAGGTGTTGCTACATTTTATAACAATATTTTGAGTATTTCTCATATAGTAATGGTGTTACTACATGAAGTATTGGTGCTTCATATAACATTATCCAAAGAAACAAGTGTTAATCATAAATCCTCTGTCATGTTTGTACTGGCTACTGTAATACAGGCCACCAGGGCACCATACAGACTTTATTAAAGAATGTGCTGATTTTCTATCGAGTTAGTGTTAAATTTTCTGCTGCAGATAACGTTTTAATTGTTGGTCATTTTAATATCCATGTTGATAATGAAAAAGATGCATTGGGATCAGCATTTATAGGAACTCTGAACTCTATTGGGGTTAGACAACACGTGTCAGGACCTGCTCAAGTTACCTTTTTTTTTTTCTTGGACAGGAAAGTGAATAGTCATTTATATCAAGCTCAGAGTCAATCACGCTGAAAGACATTTATGGATGGCAGACATTTTTTTTAAAAGAAGCACTTTTTCTTGGTTTGAAGTATATTTTAATAATCTAAAGAAACATTTTTCCACTATAAAGAACCTTTTGTGAAATGGAAAGATTTCTTTATGGAATCATCAATGCCAATAAAGGTGTAATACATGGCTAGAAAAACAGTAAGTGAGTGAAGTGTGAGTGAAGTGACGTGTGGCCGAGTATGGTGACCCATATTCGCATTTGGCTCCCAGACTCTAGAATAGCCTTCCTGATAACGTTCAGGGTTCAGACACACTCTCTCTGTTTAAATCTAGATTCAAGACACATCTCTTTGGCCAAGCATTCACATATTGTATCTCATAACCTTGTACTTCAGTTACATCTGATCAAATGCACAAATTTCATTCTTTTGCTTGGGTTGAACACAATTTTTTGCTTAGTTGGAACAGCAGCTACACTAATTTTTCTCTATTACCTTCTCCGTTTCTGCCACGGGATAACTACGAATTACACAAGCTTTAGTCTGGATCCAGCCCTTACAAAAACCGAACACCTGAGAAGAGATGATGCCAACCCCTCAGAGGACCTCAGATGATGCCAACCCTGAAACAACATACAGAACTACCAAACTTTGCTATAAGTTTGATTTCATCATATAATAATTGCTGATAATAGTGTTCATCGTTTGTTTGATTACGTCTTTAATTGAGTTTTCCTTATATTTCTACCATATGTACATAAACTGACAGTCACCACTGATAAGCTTCTACTAAATATTGTAGAAACTTAATTTTCTGTAAAGTTGCTTTGCAACAATTTGTATTGTAAAAAGCGCTATACAAATAAATTTGAATTGAATTGAATATTCGGAATTTGTGCTCTGCATTTAACCCATCCAAGTGCACACACAGTAGTGAACACATACACACCGTGAACACACACCTGGAGCAATGGGCAGCCATGTGCTGCGGTGCCCAGGGAGCAGTTAGGTGTCCGGTGCCTTGCTCAAGGGTTTCACCTCAGTCGTGGTGTTGAAGGTGGAAGAGAGTGCTGGTTATTCACTACCCCCAATGACAACTCCTACCGGACCTGAGACTCGAACCCGCAACCTTTGGGTTACAAGTTCGACTCTTCAACCATTAGGTCACGACTTCCCCCTTAAGCAATTGAGTAAAGCAGACGTCCAGTGGCCATACTAAGAATTCAGTGACTTGCAAACTTGCACTGCTCCTCTGACAAAAGCAGTGAGACAGACACTGATGATAGGAAAATTGGATTGATGAGAAGATTGGTTTCAATGACAAACAAGCAAAGCAACAGGCGATAATAAAAGTAAATCGAGACAAGCCACGTATAGCTCTTATCTGCTCTAGAGCTAAGAGAAGGGGAGTAATCCGGCTACATTCACCACATGTTCCAGCTGCACCAGGAGAAAAAAAATGACAAATTATCTAATGATCTCTCACCCTAAAAGGGAGAGTTTCAACATGAGTTAAGCTTCCCTACATTAAGTCTATTTATAATCTCCACCCTCTTGATACTTTGCACATTTTCGCTTCAATGGTGCTTTCAGTTAAATGCTATTTTATGTATGTAGCACTTATCATAATGCATATTATTACAAAGCAGCATTATGTAGTACCCTCACCGCCTGATGAGAGGGAAATAATAATGTTAATAACCAGGACATGGGGATGCCACTGCTGCTGCTTCATCAGTGTCTGTGTAATGTCTATATAAACAGCTCAAACAGTTCAAACATTTTCTATAAATTTTAGAGTAATCACAGTCAGTGAAACTTGAGTGACAGATAAAACAACAATTCGATCAGTCAAATTTTGCATAGGAAAAGATATCTACTTCTATACAGCCGCACCAAAATAAAACACCTAATTGTCCTTAGTGAGTGAAAAATAAAAACTCAAATAAGCACTGAAAATGCACACATATATAGATACCACCAACTATTCGTTTTTCTTATATCCATATAACTCATAGCACATTTGCATAGGGATGCACTGACATTTCGGCCGCCGAAAATTATCGGCCAAAAATGGCATATCGCACCGCCTGGTAGTGTTCAGCGTGCAGTTTCACTCTCCCTCTAGCTGT
Organism: Sinocyclocheilus anshuiensis; assembly: GCF_001515605.1. Taxonomy (NCBI): domain Eukaryota; kingdom Metazoa; phylum Chordata; class Actinopteri; order Cypriniformes; family Cyprinidae; genus Sinocyclocheilus; species Sinocyclocheilus anshuiensis. The sequence goes on from NW_015539927.1 coordinate 121,076, forward strand.
CGTCACTGCACTGTGTGACGCCCCGCTCAATATGTCTGATCTCATCCACAGGCAATGGCTCACATATACGCTCAGATGCCATGGTGTTGTCAAGAGAAACCATTGCAGTCCAAGAGAGGTTGGGATGCAGTGCCAATTGGATGATTGGATGTCGCTTCGGCTCAGTAAGATGAAAATTCTTCTGTGCATTCTCTTATTATTGTCTCAATGTTCAAGGGCATGCTGGATAGGCTGTCTGCATCTACATTTTCTTTGCCTGGCCGGTATTTGATGTTAAAATGAAAATCAGAGAGTTCTGCCACCCATGTATGTCCCGTTGCATTTAGCTTTCCACTTGTCAAGATGTAGATGAGTGGATTATTATCATTGTTTACAGTGAATGTGGGCGCAGAGTAATCCCTACATTTTTCTGTGACAGCCCAATTTAGGGCCAGGTACTCCAGATTCCCTGAATGGAGGTGGTACTTCTTTTCTATAGCTGTCAAGTGTTTGGGACCCATAAGCGATAACTCTAAGCTTTTCTACTTGTTTTTGGTACAATACACCATAAAGTCCTTGATTTGATGCGTCGGTATGGAGTCTGAATGGCTGTGAAAAAATGGGGAACGCAAGTACTGGTGGCTCGACCAGAAATTCTATCAGTTTCTCAAGTATCTCTTGCTTGCTTATCTGTCCACACAATTGGCATGTGAGAGGAGACTCCTTTTGTCTTGACTTCCTTTCCTTTTGTCTCCTTACAATCCTCTTAGTTTGTTTCAGCAGGTAGTACAAAGCAGCCGCAATCTTTTATATACTGTCAATAGTAACTCAACAGGACCATGACTGCTCTCAGTTCCCAACTGTACTAGGTCTTTTCTCTTTCAGGTCTCTCACAGCAGCTGTATCAGCCAGGTATAACTTATTTCCTTCCGCAGACAAAATCCTCCCAATTATGTATACATACATGTAATTTTGTTATAAAATGTAAAGTGGTGCACATTTTATTGGTACAGAGATGAATATACATTTTGTAAATTGCAACTGCTTTTTTCACTTAAAGGAGTAGTTCACTTCCAGAATGAAAATTATGTCATCATTTACCCTCCACTTGTTCCAAACCTGTATGAGTTTCTTTCTTCTGTTGAACACAAACGAAGATATTTTAAAAAATGTTGGTATCCAAACAGTTCATGAGCACCACTGACATCCATAGTAGGAAAAACATACTAAGGAAGTCAATGGTGCTCATCAACTGTTTGGATACCAACATTTTTCAAAATATCAAGTGGAGGAACAAATGGAGGGTGAGTAAATGATGACATCATTTTCATTCTGGAAGTGAACTACTCCTTTAATTAGAAGCACCACAGTTACTAAAGTGTGTCGTCTATACAGGAGCTGTTATAAGGACATCTTTTATTGAGACATTTATATGTTTATTTTAAAGGGGTCATGAACTGAGAAATCAAAATTCTCTTGATCTTTTGACATATAAGAGGTCATAGTACTATAAAAACATCCTGTAAGTTTTCGAACTCAAAACTTTCTCGTTAGTCTAAAATCAGCCTACTTGCAGCCAATCTGCCAAAATGACAAGTTGTGGAATGTGCCACTTTATGACGTAATAGTGTGGCTAAACCCCGCCTCCACAGAAGAAGCTCAACGACTACTTCTACATCACTTCCTGTTTAGCCCTGCCCACCAATTCACGCATGTAGTATAAATAATGAGAGAGGCAAACGTAGGTCTATGCAGAAACCAAACAATAAAGATGCTCCAAAGACAGCAAGACGCTGTGCAGCGCCAACAAAACACAGTCTTTGTCTATGAACTTAATTTTTAATGAAGATCCAGACCGCATCAGTAAGAACTTGGTCTTTTCATTTCACTGTGGATTTGTTTACAAACAAGGCACAATTCGACACAGGATTTCCAGAAAGATTGAAACTAAAAGACGATGTTGGCGACTAAATTGGATCCGACAGTAATGTTACACCACACAAGTGCGAGTAACTGTTTGTATTATGTGGTCACTACTGCTTTGTCTGTTATTACAGATCGTTTGATATGTATTAAGGATGTAGGCTGTCAAACATACACAACTGTTAGCCAATCATACCAGGGGGTCAAAACAGGACAGAAAATAGCCTATTACATATAAATTATGTTTTTTTATATAAAAAAAAATTTGATAACATTATAAGTGGACATCAGATAACAATAAATAAGTAAATTAATAAATAAAAAGGCAGTTCATGACCAAAATGTGTAACTAAAGCTCTGTAAAAACTTGCATTTTTACAACACTATGTTGTAAGTTTGCCCCACTGGGTAATCAACAGTTCTAATAAACTTGAACTCACTTGAACACCAGGGGTTTCATTTATAAAACTCTCCATAGATTTCATCCTAAAAGTGTACGTATGCACAAAAGCTAGATTTTGCCAGAACCTGCGCAAAAAATCCCTTTATACTGTAAATCCCAGTCAGGGGAAGATTGTGCGTACGTGCATCTCCACCCCGTCTCCTCCCCGAAATCACCATATATGGAGCTTTCAACGCCTAGTTTTACTATGCATAACCTCATCTGCATATCATTTCCATGCATATTACCATCCACGTGACACCATGTTTAACACCATCAAAAGTACAAGACATTAAGGAAATATGAGATACGGACTGTAAATGCCATTTGTGCCATACACAATTTTTTATTGCTAAAAATCATCCAGTATCTTTGTTATGTTTTAGAATAAATATATCAGTGGTTCTCAAACCTCTCCATGAAGTACCCCCAGCACTGCACGTTTTGTATGTCTCCCTATATCTGACACACCCACTTCAGGTCTTGCAGTCTCCACTAATGAGCTGATGAGTTGAATTAGATAGATGAGGGAGACATACAAAATGTGTAGGGCTGGGGGTACTCCAGGACAGGTTTGAGAACCACTGAAATATATCAAAATATCTATAAAAGCCAAACTGTTTAAAATAGTTCTCAGATAAATATTTTAGAATAGACTTCTATATCTCATTCTTTTACAGTGGCCAAATATTACTTCAATTATTTCAAAAAAATTCAAATCAAATTAAATGTATGGAGTTTTGCCGTTAAGGTGAACATATTTTAGCTATTTTTAGTAGAAACAGATTGGCCTATATTTATTGCAGTGTAAATAGAATTGTCCGACTCTACTGCGTCACTGACAAAATATTTTAAAAAGGAAATGTGCAAATTACCATTTTCTTCAAGCTGCATCCTTCAAATACTTCGCCGGCGAGTGTATTTCAGCCGTGGACCTAATTATGTGTGGCATATCGATGGATACGACAAATTAAAGCCATACAGAATAGGTATGCTGTAAGTGGTTGTATAGACGGGTTTTCAAGAAAAATAATGTGGCTCGAAGCTTACAGAACAAACAATGATCCTCGGGTTATTGCTGGGTACTTTATGACAGCTGTCATAGAAGCAGAGGGTTGCCCTAATTTGGTGAGATTGGATCTCGGTACAGAAAATGTCAATGTTGCAGAGATGCAGAAATGTCTGCATCATGGAACGCATCCCGACTCTCCTTGCGTCAGTTTTGTGCCAAGCACCAGCAATCAAAGGATTGAGAGATGGTGGCTTACACTAAGAAGTCAGTGCATCCAGTTTTGGATGAACCTGTTCGACAATCTAAAAGAGGATGAACATTATGCGGACAATTTCCTGGACAAATGTTTGATCCAATTCTGTTTTCAAAACTTAATACAGGTAATCACATTTTATTTTGTTATAATAATGTATTATAAACATGTCCGTTTAAAACTGTTGACTACAATTACTTTGTATCTCACAAGCAGTGTTGTAATTTTATGTAGCAGTTTTTGTAAAGGTATCTTTACTGACTACAGGTTATCAACCCATTATGTAAATAACCTTTTATTGATTTTATTTTTCAGGAGGAACTGGATCAAGTGACATCGTCATGGAACAATCACAGAATACGACCAGTGCATAACTCTCGATCTCCAAACGGTCGTCCAGCAATTATGCACGCAGTACCGCAATTATATGGCGCAAGAGATTACTTACACCCTGTAGGCCCAAAAGTCGTGGAAGTCGTGTGTCTGGAGGAATGTGTATTACCCATGTGACAAAGATGTGTTTGATGCCTGTGTTCACCTCATTACAGAACACAATCTGGATATGTCAAAATGTGTCTTTTCAACTGTGGATAATTATATCAAACTCAGGGAGTTGATAAACAATGAACTAAGTGACACAGACTAACATTATTTGTGAAGTGTATCATCAACTGATTGACTGCACTGGAAGCATGTATGAGAACAAATGTTATTCTCTGTTTAGTAATATAGAAAATTTGTTGATTGAGCAGCAATACATTGATATGATCACAATGTAACTCTTTTTTTTTTTTTTACTCATACACTGTATTTCAGTTTATTGGTGTCACTGTTACATAAAATTTTATGTTGTGGAACATTTATTGAATTTAACTGAAAATGCAGACCTGCTAATGTTCAAAATAAAACTAAAAAAAAACTAAGAAAGCAGCATGGGTTTTATACTGCATAAGCAAAGCAGGCAATTATTAAAAAACAAAAAACTAATATTTCTGGTTATTTTCTGTATAATGTAACAGGAATGGGTGTATTGTTTTTTGAAAACAGCACAACATATTGCATTGCAACATATCCTTAAGACATCACATACTGAAAAGGAAGGCAACGCTCAGCTGTAGCCACAAACAAATGTACAACTAACAACTAAACTAACTGTAAACACATTTAACTGTAAGCAGAACAACACTAAAACAGGTTTGCATGGAGTGTTACTTGGTCACAGCAAAAAAATCTTTGCACTGGAATTTTGCACTATTTGTATATTTGTAAGACATTACGTAAGGAAATGCTCAGTACTGAGCAGCAACTGCAAACAGCCTTACAACTGACTGACAATAACGTAGCATTACTTTAACACTGTATTATAGTTATTACAGCTGTACATTCAGACAGTTCAGAACTAGGAAACAATACCTAAAAAAGGTAAGTTTTATGGTTGTATATAATCTAAATGTAACTGGACTTTTACATTTAAAGGTAGACATCTTTTTTATCTTCAGCAATTAGATAATGTACATCACCCACACATTGCATTCTAAAACTTTGTTAATTTCGGATCTGAAATCAGGATAACTGTCATAGAAAACTGACAGCTCCAGGATACATCCACATGTGTGTGCAACTGGGTGTCGTTGGAATCCTTGAATCAGTGTAAACATGATGATAGTTTTTCCCAGAAAAAGATCAGAACCAGTGCAGAATCTGAGAAACCGTGACAGACCCGGTGTGTCAGATTCCCGAAGGTAAGTGGTTAAATACTTCTGAATCTCCCTCTGCTGGGCATTCATGTTTTCTGGGAAAGAAAGTGACTTCAGAACTTTTCTCACAGTGGGCTGCAAGTTTTCATACACATAGGAGATTTCATCAAGATGGCTGATAGCAGTTGAACGTACGCTTGCCCACTGCTCGATGACATAGGCAGGTTCTTGGAGGAGTTTTTTGTGGGCAAGTTCTTGTAATATTTCCTCTGCATTGTCCTCTGTTGGTGTTTTACGACAGCTATGGCCATCCAAAACTTCAAGTAGTTCTTCGTTGTCCACAGTGTTGAAGTCAGATTGCCATGCTTCAAAGACATATATATATATATATATATATATATATATATATATAT
>NW_015539927.1:131080-132431 GCF_001515605.1 Sinocyclocheilus anshuiensis
AAAAAGAAAGTAGTGTATTAGTAGACATAGGCAAAGTGCGCAGGTTGTTAGGATTGCGCTGCCTACAGTGTGTGATGCATGGTATTCACTCACTCATTTGCGAGTGGTAGTGATAGTAGGGATCTGGAAACACATAGTAAGAATTGGTTATAAAAACTGAAAACAGAAGGGGAACAAGTAGTAGGAAAGAGAATGATTCAGAAGCGATACTTATGTGCCTTGCCGGTGTCCCTGCTCGGTAGAGTCGAACGGTAGAGTCAATGGTCTTTACACTCTTCGGTCTTCACACGAGGAGAGCTTCACACAAGCTTTTTATAGCTTCGTCTAACAAAACTCAAATTGAATTCAGCTGGACACACTTTCCTGTTTATCACAACAAATGGCCAAGCAAAGTGCACGATACTGACAAGGTACGCGATACAGACCTTGTAACAATGGTTTCAGTTACAAGAAACCTTTAGCTGCAGTTATTGCTCCAAATGGAGTCAGATCAATTTTCTTAATAAATAAATGACAAAGAAAATATTCTTGTCTCATTTGATTGATTAGGTTCTTTTGTCTACTTTCAGGACTTGTGCAAAAACCTGCTGATGTTTTGGGTCATATTTATGGATAAATATAGAAAATTCTAAAGCAGCACTGTATGTATGTGACGAAAAGTGAAAGTGATGTGACATGTGGCCAAGTATGGTGACCCATACTTCGAATTAGTGCTCTGCATTTAACCCATCCAAAGTGCACACACACAGCAGTGAACATACACCATTCACCAGAGTACACACCGGTAAACTGAGGACCACCTTGACAATTTAGGACTTTTTTGATGTCCTCATTTGTTTGACTATATAATAGCATTTAGCATGCACTAAAATAGTGTCCAGCCTTAAAATCTCACTTGTCCCAAAAATGCACTTTTAAGTGATTTGTGTACTAAAGTGTGTATGCCCCCGCCCCCACTAATTTGTGTTTAATGCAGCGCCCTCTAGGAGGAACTGCACTTCCTGAAAGATACACACTTTGGGGATTCTGACCAATCAGAGGCCAGGGAGAATTAGGACCCCATGTCGCTCCTATGGGCCATTGTATGAATTGCACCTTTTGAATAATTTATAAATTTGACCAATCACGAAGTCAATTACGTCATCAGTAAAGACTGCGGAAATTGCACATGAAAGAATAAACAGATAGTACAGTAATTTAAAACAAGTTTCCAGTATTTCGTTTTTACATAAAAACTGACTAACCTACATTAAGTACCAGGTGCTCTCATGACGTGTTTTCCAACTTTGAATCTTAAACTGCAGTTTTGCTCCCGCTTCAGTCTCTGTGTAATGGTAGCGCGTGCATGCCC
>NW_015539927.1:132459-134309 GCF_001515605.1 Sinocyclocheilus anshuiensis
TCTGTATTCATCATATGTCTCCATACAGGCAATTGATAATTAATGAACCAACAGACTATCGAGGCAAGGTAACTAATTATTCCAATATGGGACAAGGGTCAAATTTCTTCATCTGACTGAAGCACTTTTTCCCTGTTCTGATGATTTTTGGAATTTCTTTGTTCTCAGGTTGTGTGTGTGTGTGTGTGTGTGTACCTACTTATGTCACTTTTGGGGACATTCACCAGAGTACACACCGGTAAACTGAGGACCACCTTGACAATTTAGGACTTTTTTGATGTCCTCATTTGTTTGACTATATAATAGCATTTAGCATGCACTAAAATAGTGTCCAGCCTTAAAATCTCACTTGTCCCAAAAATGCACTTTTAAGTGATTTGTGTACTATAGTGTGTATGCCCCCCCACTAATTTGTGTATAATGCAGTGCCCTCTAGGAGGAACTGCACTTCCTGAAAGATACACACTTTGGGGATTCTGACCAATCAGAGGCCAGGGAGAATTAGGACCCCATGTCGCTCCTATGGGCCATTGTATGAATTGCACCTTTTGAATCATTTATAAATTTGACCAATCACGAAGTCAATTACGTCATCAGTAAAGACTGCGGAAATTGCACATGAAAGACTAAACAGATAATACAGTAATTTAAAACAAGTTTCCAGTATTTAATTTTTACATAAAAACTGACTAACCTACATTAAGTACCAGGTGCTCTCATGACGTGTTTTCCAACTTTGAATCTTAAACTGCAGTTTTGCTCCCGCTTCAGTCTCTGTGTAACGGTAGCGCGTGCAGCCCCCCCCCCTCACGCGAGCAGCAGGCTGTTCGCGCGTTATTTTAAAGTCCTAAACCGATCAGTCTGCGCAGCTCTGGGTCTGCATGAAGACGAATCCAGTAGATTACTAATGGTGCGTGCGCAGTTTGATACGGGGAGACGGACATTAGGCTTTGAATGCACATTTCTTCACAAAAGCAGATGGGCATGTTTACATTTGTTGATTTTTAATATGTGTTTAAAAAACATAAGCCACAAAAAGATGTAAAAGCATCCAAAATCGCTTGCCTTTTTAGTGTTTTGATTTGTTTGAATGGTTTGTCTAAGGTTTGAATAAAATCGCTCTGGTCATTTTCTCTGCGTATTATGAGTTTATGAGCTCTTATGAGCTGTCATAAGCCCGCGCTGCCCCGCCCCCCAAACTCTCTGACTCCCTACACTCGTATTTTGAATGTGAGAAAACGCAAAATAAACAAAATCTGAAATTAATTTGACTGACAGCAGTACTATCTTTAACTGTCATAGATATTGTGATAATATTGTTTTCATAATTTCTTTTGGCCACAGTTCTACATGAAATGCTGTATACCTAAAGAGCAGACATTCATTATTGAATAGTATGAAAGGGGTCATATGATGCGATTTAAATTTTTCCTTTCTCTTTGGAGTGTTACAAGCTCTTGGTGCATAAAGAAGATCTGTAAAGTTGCAAAGACTAAAGTCTCAAATCCAAAGAGATATTCTTTATAAAAGTTAAGAGTCAGCCACGCCTACCTAAAACGGCTCGTTCTAACACGCCCCCACATGTCTACGTCACTATGTGGGAAGATTTGCATAACGCCGCCCAAATGTTCACGCAAAGAAAGAAGGCGTAACTTTTATTCTCACTGTAGTATTGTTGTTGCAGCCATGTCGTGAATAAGCTGTGTGTTTCTTTGTGAAAGCGAAACTACTTTGTTTGGTCTTCCAAAAGAGGACACGTCTAGAAATCAGTGGTTAAGTTGTATTTACAACACTGTTCCAGAACACTTCAACCCAAATATTCAGATGTGTGCAGCACATTTTATGGAGGA
>NW_015539927.1:134319-138931 GCF_001515605.1 Sinocyclocheilus anshuiensis
TTTGTTGCTAAAAGTTGCTAAATGTCATTGTGATGTCATTGCGTGATGACGTCATTGCATAACCATGACACAAAACAGCGTTTTTACGTAGAATACACAACGAGATTACTCAAATCTCAGCGAAAAATATATATTTTAAGTGTTATTTGTTCATACAAATATTATAAACAAAATATTTTAATTTGTAAAAGTAACATAAGTAGCACATCTTTATGATCGGATTTTTTTTTTTACAACATTGAATTATTGAACAGTTACACATTTTATGTATTTTAATATTAACTAGTAAAACTGCACATTCTGAACAATTATAGTTTTAAGCAGTGTACTGGAAGTTAGTTAGTGTGCTACACAAAAGTCTTTAAAAATAGGACACAATGTACTGTTTATATGAAGGACCAATATGTATTTATTTTTCCACATATTTTTTTCTTACAGTGTACCTAACTGAACAACAATTATATATACAAGCTAATAACATGCTGTATCATAAATGTGCATTTATTATTGACCGCTTGTTGTTTCTCCGATCACAAATGCAGACAGGGTTTTATGTTTACATGGCGCGATACGCAACGCAACGCATAAAAAGACAGTATAATTAATTATAATCAGTAATTATGTCCCCACTGGATGCAACAAATGCCTCGTTTATAATGGGTTTTAATGTTCTTGAGGTATTCGGCCAATCACAACACACTGGATAGCTGGCCAATCACAGCACACCTCGCTTTTCAGACCGATGAGCTTTGTAAAAATCGACGCGTTTCAGAAAGGCGGGGCATAGAGGAGAAACAATAATGTACAGTATGTGGAAAATAATGTTTTTTTAACTTTAAACCGCATAAACACATTTCATTACACCAAATACACAAAATAATGTATAATGTTCTAACACCATATGAGCCCTTTAATACAATGTTGTGTAATATCCCTTTCCTATTCTTATTGTTTATTGTTCAAAATCTATGGGGAGAAAAGTCATGCTTGTAGATGAGAGTCTATGTACCTAAGTGAAAGTTAGATTTTACAGATTTTTGGATATCATAATTACACATAAAAAAACAAAAAAAAAACAATGCCACCAATCTGTGAAAATTAAATGTGTTTTTAAGAAATTAAGCTAGTTTATTTAAGTGTAATAATAAAATAATTGAAATTACTAATGTTCAAACCACATTGGTCAGAATTTAGAATTTTTATGATAATGAGGTTTGTTTGACCATAAAAAAAGTTTGATTCCATCAATTAATTTACACAATTTACACGCTACCTATAGGGACTACAGCATTTGTTAGTCATAATAGAACTTCTGCTTTAATAAGAAAAATAAGAAAACTTAATTAATAAGAGATCACTGTAACAGCAACTGAATCGGAGTTCTCGCGATACTTGTGTCACATGACGTTCGGTCTGCGCAATACAGCTGGAAGTCCAACACAACGCCAGATGTATTCGCTGCTTTATATTTTAGACGTCTCTTTACAGCATTGATAAGTCATTAACTGATAGGAAAAGGTGTTTATGAGGTGTAAGTGCTTTACAGCTGTTTATTTTAAATACAAATGGACGGACGCACAACTTTAACGTGCAATCCAAAAACGTGACAACGTCATTTACGTACACAAGTCGGCGGATGACACGTGCCAATGACGTCACCTCACTTATCCTCAATTTCCCGCGAAAGAGACCTACGCAGCGATTAAAGGAGCAAAGGTGAGTTGTGATGTAAAATTTATGACAACGAAATTGAAAATATTAAAGTTAGTAGGATTTTAATATTGTTGATAAGTATATATTATGTTAAGAAATGTGTTTCCTTGTCCAATATATGCCACTTTTCATCGCATTTGATGATTTGTTGTACAAATATTTGTTGCTTTGGTATGTAGGCATTGATCAATATGAATATCATTTGTAATAGTAAATATAATTGGTTAGATTACATATTAACAGTACTTGAGTCCAGACAGTTGAGTTAATGGTTTCTCACGGGTCACGTGTTGCGTGATATAATCTTATCAATAAATGGTCAAGTATAAATTATGATTGTCTACAAAATATGGTGTTGTAAAGTATTGTAATATTCTGTTAAATAGCTGTAATAGACTGTAATTAAAATAATAAATTTTCGTTGTTTAATGGTTGTATCACTTATTGTAATCTCAGATATTTACTGGTGGGATTCTAATTGGGGACATATTTTATATGTAAAATCTCTGGGGAGAAAAGTTATGCTTGTAGATGAGAGTCTATGTACCTAAGTGAAAGTTAGATTTTACAGATTTTTGGATATCATAATTACACATAAAAAAAAATTTAAAAAAAAACAATGCCACCAATCTGTGAAAATTAAATGTGTTTTTAAGAAGTTAAGCTAGTTTATTTAAGTGTAATAATAAAATAATTGAAATTACTAATGTTCAAACCACATTGGTTAGAATTTAGAATTTTTATGATAATGAGGTTTGTTTGACCATAAAAAGTTTATGATTCCATCAATTAATTTACACGTGGATTTATCTACCTATAGGGACTACAGCATTTGTTAGTCATAATAGAACTTCTGCTTTAATAAGAAAACCTCTGCCTTTTAATTAAAAGTCTACAATGAAGTTCAGAATACATTCTTATTTGATTTTCAGTGGCATGGCAAACATTGGCGGTGAGTATAGAATCATTGGCTTGATGTAGTAGATATGCTAAAATATCATATGCTTTTAAGGGGTAGTTCACAAAAAAACAAAATGTTTTACTCTTTCTGTTTTTTTTTCCTTGCAATGGCAGTGTATGTATCACTCTCAAGCATCCAAAGTATGCAAAAACTTCATAAAAAACCCTATTTGCCTCTATGTGTATATTTACAGTGTTTTGACAGCATATTAGTTGGTTTGGTATGGGCGGAAGCAACTAATCGATAAAATCAATAATTATCTATAATGAAAATCGTTGTCAACGAATCTCATTATCGATCAGTCGTTCTGCGCACGTGACGTTTGAGCATAGCGTTTTGGGGAAAACAGAAATACATTGGAAGAATGGCGAAACGTACAAGCACAGCAGAAATAAGTGCGAACCAAATTCTCCAAGACATGGGAACATTTCACATTAAATTCCAGAATGAAGATTGTAACTTGTAAACTTTGCAAAGCAGAGCTTATGTGGCACGCAAGCACGACAGTGATGAATGAACACTTGAAACGAACGCATGTTTGAATCACAGATGATAGTGATGCGCGGATGAGCTCTACCGTCACCCGAATCTGCTGTTAAAAATAAAGGATCCACTGCACGCGTGATCATTGCGCACTAGCAGCACATACAGTATAATCGGCGCGTCTGCAGCGCGTGGCGTCGTGCACACAGCGGCACATACAACATAGGCAGAGCGTGTTGTTTTAAATACATTAGTAAGTAAAAGCTCTTCAAGAAGCTTATTCTACTTTTGATTATATATCTTTGTTTTATCCGCATTGTTTTCGGGTTCTTTCTGGACCGTGTAGTGAAAGTGAAAAAGTGAAAGTGACGTGACATGTGGCCAAGTATGGTGACCCATACTTGGAATTAGTGATTAAAAGCCATGGCGCTTTATTTGCTCTGATGGTTGATTCAGTGCAGGAGAGAGTGGCAGCGTGATGCGTTCGTTTTCCCCTCGCAACACACAACTCTATGAGAGTCTGCAGACTAATGTACAGTAACTTAGTAGTCTATGTAGGCATAGTTCAGCCTGTTTAACAAACACAGTTTGTGGTTTTGTTTTGTTATAAAAATGTTTTTCTGCTTAAAATCTAGAAAAAACGTTGTGGTAATGTAAAGTTTTAGTTTTTTGAAGTTTATATTTGCAAGACCCAATGTGTGAATTTAATTTGAAATAAACAATAAAGGTATTTAAAAAGTTTTTTTATCCGATCTGATTAATCGAAAAAACAATTGTTCGATTAATCAATTATGAAAACAATCGTTAGTTGCAGCCCTTAACAAACTAAAATAGAATCCATTATTAAATGAAAGCTTCGATCTTTGTGTTATCATGTTTTAGTGCTTATGCCAATAAATCTAAATGAATAAAGTTGGAAGGCAAGCTTCCTGAATTGCATTGTTTAGAAGAAGCGCAAGCAAGTTAAGAATAGGCACAGGTCAGGATTTCAAAAATAATGAATTGGATATTTTATAATGGAATGGATAATTTAGTTTGTTTTTCACTAAACATTTGTTTTAAGATTTGTTTGTACAAGCTACTCTTCGGTTATACAGGTATTAAAGAAAAACAAGTGCTGTACAAGTGTTGTCAGTCACTTATGCTTGGTGGTAATTTTATGTATTTATAGCATGGATGCATCTAAGGAAGATGGATCCTTGGGAAGGCTGGTCAATGACGAGCACAAAAATCCTACCTGCAAAATAAGAATAATTGCAGTGAACCAGCAACCACATCTTTGTCTTTTTGCTGTCCGAGACATTAAACCAGGAGAAGAAATTACTTACAGTTATGGAGACTCAGATTGGCCTTGGCGAGCCAAGGTACTCTCAATTCTCAAATCTGTTGTCATACTGTTATTTGATTGTGTTTCTGTATGTTCTGGACATAGAACTGTTCAAGCTTTTCAATCAT
>NW_015539928.1:0-840 GCF_001515605.1 Sinocyclocheilus anshuiensis
TCTATGCAGAAATTGACTTTGGCATGCAAAAGACTGATAAATTCAAAATTAACGGCATGGGTTCAGTCGACAGAAATACAGGACACTATAATAACTGCTGAAATGTTTGGGGGCAAATCTCAGATCAGTCTGAGCGCTCATGGTACTCGCAGTGCATACAACCCTATATCTGCAGGCGCCACAGACTCGGACGGTTGTTGTGGTAATAAACACCGTAAACAGCAAACGTTCGCATGTCCGCGCTTAATGTGCATATCCTATATGAAAAGCATTTTAGGGGGCCCTCGGCTTTTGGGGGCCCAAGGCGGTCACCTACCTTTGCCTAATGGGTAAGTCCGCCTCTGGATATTTTATTATTATTGTTGTTGTTATTATGAATTATTCTTTCTTTCTTTCTTTCTTTCTTTCTTTCTTTCTTTCTTTTTCTTCTTATTTTATTTTTAGACTGTCATCACCAAGAACCCCGCGTAATCTACGCCCCTGGGCTATAATATAATTAAGAGATTAACAAAAGGAAAAAAAATAAAACACTGCAACAAGTATAGGCTACGCTCATTTTTGTGACGCTCTTAATGCATTTTATTTCTTTTCTTTAGGCTATATCTTTATTTGATTTAATCCATCTGATCGCACAGGCGCCTCAGGCACACACAAACAACATTAGTTCTAGTGTTGCCTGACATTTCAGCCATTCATCACTAAAATGCAGTCAACCAAACATAAAAGTTACACTGTTTATTTTAAAAGGTCTGCTGTAAAATCAGCATGCAGCGCCCAAACAAACATTTTTGCACATATGAAGGATTTTACACGGATATTAGAACATGAGTACAAGGCCAT
>NW_015539928.1:5325-29258 GCF_001515605.1 Sinocyclocheilus anshuiensis
ATAGCGACCCCTAGAGGACGCAGTTCGAAGTTCCCTTGAAAGGGAACGTCTCAGGTTACTTATGTAACCATGGTTCCCTGAGTAGGGAACGAGACACTGCGTCCTCTAGGCTTCCTGCCATGCTTCGAACGCAAGCTTCAGACGAAGAAGTGAATGACATGTTCTCCCAGCGCCTATTTATACTATAGTCGCACCAGTAGTGATGTCATGGGCTGTCGCCGGCCAACGTGGTGTTGGTGTTTTTTCAATGTATGCTTCAGACACGGGTCACGACGAGGCATTCCCCATAGCGACCCCTAGAGGACGCAGTGTCTCGTTCCCTACTCAGGGAACCATGGTTACATAAGTAACCTGAGACGTTTTCTGCCGCCACATTTATCAACGTGCGATCATTCGTACGATGAGATTGGTGGCATACAAATGTTTCATGAATCACACGTGAACTCTATCATAAGCTGATTTGTGTGCTCGGATCTGCGCTCGATTCTACGTTAGATTGATAAATGAGGCCTATTGAGTTTCAATGATGACGGTCGATTCAAGGAATACAATAAAGAGTTTCACTGAATGCAATTCATATGTATCACATGATGTCACACCCTTTCAGGAACGCCCACATGGAGGGCAAAACAAGGCTTTCCTCCACTGACCACCAGTTATTTTTATGAGTTTTGCATTAAGTAGTAATGTAGTAAGACAGTGAAATTTAAAGGCCAAATTCAGTATACACTATGGATGTTTTGCCCGCCAGGTCTTCAAGCCAGTCATGTGACTGAAAACTATGAATTGGTTGCCTTGTGTTTTTTTAAATATTATTTTAAACTTGCTTGTCTTTTGTAATATTCACTTTTGTTGTATGCTTATGTGAATATCACAAAATAACACTGCAGAATGTGAGTAACTAACCTTTTCAAATTTAACATTTTGTAATTTAACATGAACAAAAAAATTTAACTTATAAAAATCAAGTGTTTGATAATGTCTAAATATACATTAAAATGCAAAACCTAAAAAAAATAAGTAAGCAATTATGACCGGCAAAACTCTTGAGCAACTAGAGCTAAATACATGAAGGCTATATTTATTAAACAGCCATACAGGCATCTAGTGGTTAAACCACGGCATTAGGTATGAACCTATATCACACCGAAAGGGCCCCCCCACTCCCCCTGTCCTGTTGTTTTATGTTCAAGGCTTTTTTTATGCAGGCTACACTAGTCACTTTTCATAACGGTCAATATTAAGCTAAACAAGCCTGCACTGACAACGAGAATTAGAAGGAAGTAAATACATATTTGGGTGGTGTAATAGGCTATTATAATACAATGTAATAATTAATCAATATATTAAGATAACCTATGTTATTTAAATGACTAAAATAGCCTATAGACAATAATGAGCAATAATAGGCCAAATTCACCACACTGCATAGGATGATGCAATGACAAATTCAAGCGCACAGCTTCACCTAATTAATTATTAATTTAAACATAATTTATCATTTGAATTATACAAGAAGAACACCAATAAACTTCAGGTAATCAAAAAAAAAAAGTTTTATTCATTACATCAGATCGGGGTTTTTTTTCTTCAGGAAACAGGCAGACTAGAATAAATAGCAAAACAGAAGCAAACAATAAACGATAGAAATGGCAAAACAAAAATTAAATAATTAATCCAAATTTTGAACAATTATGAGTAATATTAGGATAAAACGTCTAAATATGATATATTGATCGCCGTCAGATGCTGAGCCGACAGGACGCTTTACTTATCTCCCCACCATCAGACTCTCCATCACTCATGGCATTTAGTGCTTCTTATACCTCTTCAGCATTCATGAATCGCCTTCTTTTACTCATTTTGTCTTTATTTATGAAACTGATAACCGCTAATTCAGTGAGTGAAAGGTGTTGCCTAACAATGTACTATGTTAAAACATAAGCAGCTGGAATGCTCCTCACACAATGGACAGACGAACCTGGACTGTGTATTTGTTGGACATTGTCAGTGTTGGGGAGTAACTAGTTACATGTAACGGAATTACGTAATTTAATTACAAAATAAAAGTAATTGTACTATCATATTTGTTGGGTACTGAGATATGTTTGACTGCTCTCACAGCAGCAAAACAATTGCTAGTCAATCGTTGGAATCCTCCTCACACAATGGACAGACGAACCTGGACTGTGTATTTGTTGGACATTATCTCGATGGAACTCTCAACTTCTCGTATACATGGATCTAATGTGAAAACTGTAAATTTATGGCATTCAGCTTTTAATGTTGTGTCAGCTTTTCTAAAATCTTTGTAAAAATTATTTTATTGCTATTTATTTATCTATTGTTATTAATTTATTTATTTGTATTATTACTATTTATTTATTTATATATACATATTTTTATGATTATAATTTTTTTTATGATTATAATTTTTTTTTTAAAGGGGTCATATGATGCGATTTCAATTTTTCCTTTCTCTTTGGAGTGTTACAAGCAAACACATTTCATTACACCAAATACACCAAATAATGTTCTTTTTAGCAGCATCATATGACCCCTTTAAGTCTACCAGGGTTGGGATGGGTTCTAAATTTACACAGTTGCTGTTTGTTTTATATTACTATTCCCAGAAGAAAATTAAATAAAGAGTTGTTAACAAAAAAAACAAACAAACAAACGTAAGCAGCACGAAAATGACAGCGTGAACATACAGGCATTATATAGCGGATAAATTTGACCCGTGCTGGCGCGTATAGGTATAAATGCCCCGTTTTTTTATCTGGTTTTATCTAAACAGTTTTTAACAACAGGGGATTGTAAATCACATAATTTTAGTAAAGGTCAGTGACTGGGAGACTTGAATGTTTTATTAAAAATCTTGTATGTACATTTTAAAAACAGCCACGGGTAAAATTTACCCCGTGGCGGTTCTAGTGTTAAACCACACTGGGAGACCGGCTAAGACCAGGCAAACAGTTTAAGCTAAGTGTAGCGGTTTTTAACACCGGGGCAGGGCACATTTTCACCTGTTATCACAGCGCTTGTGTTTTTGTTCACATTCAAAGAACACGTTGTGAAGGCAGATCTGGACATTAGATGGGTCAGCATTTCTGCATGTTCTTGAACTCTGGGGTTTAAACTTGGTTACTGAGAATATTTAGCCGTTTATTTAGTCACTGCATCATCTGTTGATTCAACTTACAAAAGAGGAACAAAGCGCATTTCGTCAAAGAGCCAAGAATAACATGGTGGGTTTAACCAATTTTTCTTCTGTGTGTCTCCATATATATTGTGTAATACTTTCTGACAGTGTGAGCAAATCTATTAATTGTATTGGATATCAAGTTTTGTTTTCGTAGAACATATAACTCAGAGCAGTGACTGTTATGCTACATGAAATATGAATGTGCGGACATCCATCTATGCTTAATTGAATGCCTAAGAGGCCAGAGAAAAAGTTGAGCTGATTATTGTGGTTTGACTTCTGCTCCGTTTCTGGCCATTCTATTTTCATTCAGGAAGACTCAAACCGCACTTCTCACTTCATTAATCATACACACGTGGGAAACAACTGAACATGTTTTATATCTTCTTGTAGTCAAAATGTCCATCCAGATAGTTTGAATCAACTTCAGACACCAGATTCACCCATGTGTGTTGGAGTGCCTGATCATAATTGTTTTACCTTTATTTTGAATTATTTAATTATTTATTTATTTCTTTGATGAAAACAACACAATTTAAATGTAATTAATATTTACTAGTAAGCTGATGCATCCTTTTACAGGAATCTGTAACAGAAAACCTGAACCAACTGAAGATGAGGATGGTGCAGATGAAACATGGTGCTCAATCAGTAGGTGTGCCAGCCCGATCAAAATACTGATGATTTCTGCTGTGTATGGTGCTGTATTTGAATGTACTAAAATAAAAGTTAAATATCTCCCTCAAATCAGATCCCTTTTTTCTGTCTCTCTCTGTAGACCCACCCTCTTCCTTGAAGTAAGTAATGAGCATTAAAACACAGGAAGCATCGGTTTTGAACACACAGCCTTGTGGCAGTATGGGGTCCAGTGCACTGTCCTTCATCCTCTGTGAGTATTTGACTGTATTTTATTCACATTTATACATATAGCAAATTTTTAGAGCAACTTACAAATTTGGAATAACACAAAGCGATTAATCTTAAGTAGGCAATGACATGAGAAGTAATACAAATTTTAAATATTGTTTTACATCACACAGTTTTGAAACATTTGAGGATAAGCTGGAACTGTGTTTACAGAATAATCTAGATAAAGTTCACAGAGAAAATATGAGTTTTTAGCTGTTGCTGAAATGTTTAAATATTGAATTGAATATTCATAAATACTGTAAGGGATTGGGCTGTCTAGGTAGGGTTAGGAAGGGCATTCCACCAGAGAGGAACAGTTCAGGGCATAGTTCACCCAAAAATGAAAATTCAGTCATAGTTTACTTACCCTGGTGTTGTTATATTGCTTATATATGTTTCTTTCTTGTTCTGACCACAAAAGAAAATAAAGAAATAAAAAAAAAAGTCCTGCTTGTGCTCATCCATATAATGGTAGTGCACTTGATACAACCAGCTTAAAAAAAAATGGATACAAAAGTAAAAGAGAAATTAAATTAATCTTTTATAAGTATTTAAGTCAGTGTTGCTACCTCTTCCTTTCTTATTTTTATTTAACCTTTATTTAACCAGGCAAATTAATTAAGAACAAGTTCTTATTTTCAATAACAGCCTGGCAGGAGAATTAATATCTCCTGAGAAACATACAAACATATTATTACAATACATAAAACACATAAAAGAAAAATAGAATCTCAGTTAAAACATTTACAGGTCGAGGTCAGAGCACTTACTAGTAATTTTTTTTTATGTACATACTGGAGTATTTACCTCTAATTTCAATAACTTTTGTAGCACATTCCAGTCATTTGGGGCAGCAAATTCAAAACCAGAACGACCATAAGTAGTTTTCTTTCTATGGATAGCAAAGGAAATATAAATAGATGATCTAGTTGAATAAATATTAGAATGAGGTTTCAGCAACTTTTGAAGATATTCAGGTAATAAGCCCAGTAGAACTTTGTAAATAAAAATATACCAGTGGATTTCTCGTCTTGTATGCATTGATGTCCAATTCAAAAGGGAGTATAATTCGCAATGATGCGTTCTGTAAGGTGCATTAGTAATCAATCTAATTGCTGCATGATATAACACATCTAATTGCTCCAGAA
Source organism: Sinocyclocheilus anshuiensis (assembly GCF_001515605.1). Lineage (NCBI taxonomy): Eukaryota > Metazoa > Chordata > Actinopteri > Cypriniformes > Cyprinidae > Sinocyclocheilus > Sinocyclocheilus anshuiensis. The sequence continues at coordinate 10,591 of NW_015539928.1, forward strand.
CACCTTTACGTGCATTTCTATACATCACATCACCATAATCAAACAAGGGCAAAATAGTAGTTTCAACAAGATATTTCTTGGCTGACGTGGTAAACACCGATCTATTTCGAAACAAGAAACCAAGTCTAGATTTAATTTTCTTCTGGAGATTAGTTATGTGGGTAGTAAAAGTCAAGGAGCTATCAAGCCAGATTCCGAGATATGTTTGATATGATTCCTAACCCCCCTCCCCCCGAATCATGTTTAAATATTGATGAAGGTGTATCGTTGAGGATGGTTTCAGACAAAGAAGGTCAGCGGATTCATGACTGTTAGAAGTTTATGAGAGATTACCAAGAGGGGTGTAATTCTAATGTATTATTCTTAATGGAAGTGGACAGGTTTTCCATGGAGATGTAATCTATTAGTACCTTTTTCCAAGATGTAATATGTATGGTATTCCTTGATATCCAGTTCATGAGGATAGTTTTTCTTGGCGATAGTTAGAGCCACTAGGAGTAATTGACAGTTTGTATTGTTTAAATTGATTATGGATATGTCACCTAATATACAGAGGGAGGGAGACAATGGGATGTGACATCCCATAAGGTTGAATAGTGAGTCAGTAATGTTTTTCCCAGAATTTTTTAATTGAGGTGCAATGCCAAATGGCATGAAAGTAGGTGTCTGGGGTATTTTGTGTACAATGTGAGCATGTTTTTGAAGTAAAACCCATTTTAAATAGTTTCCGTCCTGTTAGATGAAATTTATGAAGTACTTGATACTGTATAAGTTGCAGGTTGGCATTTTTTTGTCATGAAGTAGATATTTTTGCAGATTTGTGTCCAGAAAGCAGCATCAGGAGTAATGGATAAGTCTGATTCCCATTTAGCATTTGGTAGGCTTAATGTGTTGTCTGATTTTGATATCATTCTGTATATTTTTGGAGAGTATTTTTTATTTATTTTTTGATAGCTCTGAAATTGGAGGGGAAAGCTCTAGATTAATTGCCCGAGTGTTGATTTTTGGTTGAATTTATGTTTTGATTTGTCAGTATTCCAAAAAACAGTTACTCCCAATGCCGTATTTCTGGACCAAGTGTGAAAATGGTGCCAGGTTATTATTATGAAGGATATGCTGAAGTTGTATAATGCCCTTTTCTGCCCGTGTGCGTAAGTTGAGTGGCTTCTTGTTAGCTATAAAATCTGGGCTATTCCAGATCAGGGTGTATTTAGATGGTGCAAGTTTGTTATTTGATGAAATTTCCACCAGGTTGTCAGAGCTGCTGCTATTGTTGGCGTTTTAAAACAGTGATGATTTTTGATTGTCTGATTGTAGAAGGGTAATTCTGAAATGTTAATGTCCTTACAAATTGTATGTTCAGCATCTAGCCATGTGCTTTCTGATGGGTTATGGTGAATCCATTTGTATATATTTTGGAGCTGATTGGCCAGAAAGTATTGGTAGAAATGTGGTGCTTCCAGTCTTCCTTGTTGTTTTTGGTTTCTGGTAGTCAATTTAAGTCTTGGGGTCTTGTTTTTCTAATAGAATTTGGTAATGATTGAATCTAGCTATTTAAACCAGGTAAGGGTGGGTTGTGTTGGAGTCAATGTAAATTGTATGTAAAGTCATTTTAATTACTGATGTTCTGCCCATAATAGATAGTGGTAAGTTCATCCAGCGTTGAAGATCATCATCTATTGTTTTAAGTAATGGAGTGTAGTTGAGTCCAAACAGCTCTGACAGCCTGCAGGCAAAACATTAATACCTAAATATGTGATGTAATTGGTGAACAGAGGAATAGGTGGTGTTTGGGATATCACACCCAAGCTGTTGGAACGTAATGAAAGTATAGCAGATTTACTCCAGTTGATTGAGTATTAAGAAATATTATATATAATATAATGATGACGGATGGTCTTGTAAATATAGTAATATATCATCAGCGTAAAGACTTATTTTGTGGTGTATATTTAGTGTTTGAATTCCTTTAATGTAGCTGTTTTGACGGATGGCTGCTGCTAACGGTTCAATGAAAATGGTAAATGTAGTGAAGGGGAGAGTGGGCATCCTTGTCTAGTCCCCCGATGCAGTGTGAAGCTACGTGATATTAGTCCATTGGTGATGACAGTGGCTGAAGGTGATGTATACAGAATTTTAATCCAGTTAATAAATTACTCTCCAAAACCAAACCTCTCTAATATGGAAAACAGGAATTTCCAGTTGACTCTATCGAAGGCTTTTTCTGCATCGAGAGTGATTATGATGGTTTTGGCTTTTTTAATTGACGAATAATACATTACATTAAAAAGTCTGCGTGTTGTTGAATGCAAGTCTACCTTTAATGAAACCAGTTTGGTCTGGATGAATTATACATGGTGTGACTTTTTCCATTCTAGTGCTTTGGCGATGATTTTGATTAGGGAAATTGGATGATAGCTTGACGGTAATGTTTGGACTTTATTGGGTTTGAGAAGAAGTGAAATTGTGGCTGTGTTCATGTTATCTGGGAGTTTTGATTTTTGTTTTGATTCATTTATCATTCGGATGAAAAGTGGTGATAAAATGGACCAAAAGTGTTTGTAGAACTCAGCAGGGAATCCATCAGGACCTGGGGTCTCATTTATAAAACTGAGTGTACGTGTACGTATGCACAAAAAGTCTACGTATGCACAAAAGCTAGATTTTGCTTACTCACAAAAGTTTTCAGATTTATAAAACCATGCATACGCCAGAACCTGCGCAAAAATCCCTTTATAAATCCCAGTTAGGGGAAGATTGTGCATACGTGCATCTCCACCCCGACTCCTCCCCGAAATCACCATATATGGAGCTTACAACGCCTAGTTTTACTATGCATAACTTCATCTGCATGTCATTTCCATGCATATTTCCATCTACTTGACACCATATTTAACACTGTTAAAGGTACAAGACATTAAGGAAATATGAGATACGGACTATACATGACATTTGTGCCATACACAATTTTTATTGCTAAAAATCATCCAGTTCCCTTTCATGGGAACTTCGAACTTCGTCCTCTAGGGGTCTCTATGGGGAACGCCTCGTCGTGACCCGTGTCTGAAGCATACATTGAAAAAACACCAACTCGTTGGCCGGCGACAGCCATGACATCACTACCGGTGCGACTATAGTATAAATAGGCGCCGGGAGCACACATCATTCTCTTCTTCGTCTTCATTGACTGTTCTGTTTAAAGCGTGCATTTCCAAGGAAAAAGTGAGAGCTATCTCTATCCATTATGGCTTTTTCCAAGATGTAATATGTATGGTATTCCTTGATATCCAGTTCATGAGGATAGTTTTTCTTGGCGATAGTTAGAGCCACTAGGAGTAATTGACAGTTTGTATTGTTTAAATTGATTATGGATATGTCACCTAATATACAGAGGGAGGGAGACAATGGGATGTGACATCCCATAAGGTTGAATAGTGAGTCAGTAATGTTTTTCCCAGAATTTTTTAATTGAGGTGCAATGCCAAATGGCATGAAAGTAGGTGTCTGGGGTATTTTGTGTACAATGTGAGCATGTTTTTGAAGTAAAACCCATTTTAAATAGTTTCCGTCCTGTTAGATGAAATTTATGAAGTACTTGATACTGTATAAGTTGCAGGTTGGCATTTTTTTGTCATGAAGTAGATATTTTTGCAGATTTGTGTCCAGAAAGCAGCATCAGGAGTAATGGATAAGTCTGATTCCCATTTAGCATTTGGTAGGCTTAATGTGTTGTCTGATTTTGATATCATTCTGTATATTTTTGGAGAGTATTTTTTATTTATTTTTTGATAGCTCTGAAATTGGAGGGGAAAGCTCTAGATTAATTGCCCGAGTGTTGATTTTTGGTTGAATTTATGTTTTGATTTGTCAGTATTCCAAAAAACAGTTACTCCCAATGCCGTATTTCTGGACCAAGTGTGAAAATGGTGCCAGGTTATTATTATGAAGGATATGCTGAAGTTGTATAATGCCCTTTTCTGCCCGTGTGCGTAAGTTGAGTGGCTTCTTGTTAGCTATAAAATCTGGGCTATTCCAGATCAGGGTGTATTTAGATGGTGCAAGTTTGTTATTTGATGAAATTTCCACCAGGTTGTCAGAGCTGCTGCTATTGTTGGCGTTTTAAAACAGTGATGATTTTTGATTGTCTGATTGTAGAAGGGTAATTCTGAAATGTTAATGTCCTTACAAATTGTATGTTCAGCATCTAGCCATGTGCTTTCTGATGGGTTATGGTGAATCCATTTGTATATATTTTGGAGCTGATTGGCCAGAAAGTATTGGTAGAAATGTGGTGCTTCCAGTCTTCCTTGTTGTTTTTGGTTTCTGGTAGTCAATTTAAGTCTTGGGGTCTTGTTTTTCTAATAGAATTTGGTAATGATTGAATCTAGCTATTTAAACCAGGTAAGGGTGGGTTGTGTTGGAGTCAATGTAAATTGTATGTAAAGTCATTTTAATTACTGATGTTCTGCCCATAATAGATAGTGGTAAGTTCATCCAGCGTTGAAGATCATCATCTATTGTTTTAAGTAATGGAGTGTAGTTGAGTCCAAACAGCTCTGACAGCCTGCAGGCAAAACATTAATACCTAAATATGTGATGTAATTGGTGAACAGAGGAATAGGTGGTGTTTGGGATATCACACCCAAGCTGTTGGAACGTAATGAAAGTATAGCAGATTTACTCCAGTTGATTGAGTATTAAGAAATATTATATATAATATAATGATGACGGATGGTCTTGTAAATATAGTAATATATCATCAGCGTAAAGACTTATTTTGTGGTGTATATTTAGTGTTTGAATTCCTTTAATGTAGCTGTTTTGACGGATGGCTGCTGCTAACGGTTCAATGAAAATGGTAAATGTAGTGAAGGGGAGAGTGGGCATCCTTGTCTAGTCCCCCTGGTGCAGTGTGAAGCTACGTGATATTAGTCCATTGGTGATGACAGTGGCTGAAGGTGATGTATACAGAATTTTAATCCAGTTAATAAATTACTCTCCAAAACCAAACCTCTCTAATATGGAAAACAGGAATTTCCAGTTGACTCTATCGAAGGCTTTTTCTGCATCGAGAGTGATTATGATGGTTTTGGCTTTTTTAATTGACGAATAATACATTACATTAAAAAGTCTGCGTGTTGTTGAATGCAAGTCTACCTTTAATGAAACCAGTTTGGTCTGGATGAATTATACATGGTGTGACTTTTTCCATTCTAGTGCTTTGGCGATGATTTTGATTAGGGAAATTGGATGATAGCTTGACGGTAATGTTTGGACTTTATTGGGTTTGAGAAGAAGTGAAATTGTGGCTGTGTTCATGTTATCTGGGAGTTTTGATTTTTGTTTTGATTCATTTATCATTCGGATGAAAAGTGGTGATAAAATGGACCAAAAGTGTTTGTAGAACTCAGCAGGGAATCCATCAGGACCTGGGGTCTCATTTATAAAACTGAGTGTACGTGTACGTATGCACAAAAAGTCTACGTATGCACAAAAGCTAGATTTTGCTTACTCACAAAAGTTTTCAGATTTATAAAACCATGCATACGCCAGAACCTGCGCAAAAATCCCTTTATAAATCCCAGTTAGGGGAAGATTGTGCATACGTGCATCTCCACCCCGACTCCTCCCCGAAATCACCATATATGGAGCTTACAACGCCTAGTTTTACTATGCATAACTTCATCTGCATGTCATTTCCATGCATATTTCCATCTACTTGACACCATATTTAACACTGTTAAAGGTACAAGACATTAAGGAAATATGAGATACGGACTATACATGACATTTGTGCCATACACAATTTTTATTGCTAAAAATCATCCAGTTCCCTTTCATGGGAACTTCGAACTGCGTCCTCTAGGGGTTTTCCTTGTTATGTTTTAGCATAAATATCAAAATCCATAAAAAACAAAACTGTTTAAAATAGTTCTCAGATAATTATTCTAGAATAGAGTTGATGTCATTCATTTCCTCTTCCCAAATAGTATGTCAATTGTTTTAAACAATTCAAATCAAATTTAACTTATGCAGTTTTGCTGATAAGGTGAACATCTTTTAGCTATTTTTAGCCTATATTTATTGCAGTGTAAATAGAATTGTCTGACTCGGCGTGTCACACTGACAACGTAGCCCATTTTAAAAAGAAAACATGCAAATTACCATTTTCTTCAAGTTGTATCCTTCAAATACAGTGATATTTTTCATAATGTTGTGGAGATGCCTTCACATGAAATCATCACCTCCTGTGCAGCTGTGGTTGTACAGTAAGCTATAATCATTGGACCTATTCAAACCGGGCAATGGACCGTTCGACCTCTGAATACAGCAGTGTCTGCCATAATATCGAAGTAAGTTCGCATCATTGATCATTGTTCTCACTAAAATATTTTCTCATAACATGAGATCTGCAGTTTAGTTTAAAGATGAATTATTGTGCACCTATTGCACTCCTCGCTGTCATTAAAATAGCATGCCACAGGAAAAGTGATCAAGCGCATCCACTAAATATGTCTAAATTCATATAATGTTTGTTTAACTTCTGCATAATGACTTTATGTCATTTCAGTGCTTATCTCCATTAATGAGAGTGGAATATTTAATGAAAATGTGGATATCGAAATGAAAACTTCACTACTTTTCTCACTCCAGAAAAAAAGAGTGCGTACGCATGGTCTAGACTCTAGAATGTCCGTACGGACATTCATTTTTTATTATTTTTTATTTTTTATAAATCCCGATATGTGTGTGGAAAATTGCGTACGCAATTTCTATGCCCATTTTGTGCGTATGCAACGTTTATAAATGAGACCCCTGGTGCTTTATTGTTCGGCATGAGTTTAAGGGCATTAAAAAGTTCATGTTCTGTTAAGGGGGATACAAGAGAACTTATTTGATGTTTACTAAGTTGAGGTAGGTTGATATATGAATTGATGTCTTTCTGATTCGGGTCTCTTTCAGAGGAATATAATTTACTATAAAAATGTTGCCTATGAATTAGGAATTGGGCATGTTTATTGATTAATTCATTTAATTTAAATTTATATTTTCTTAATGTATCCTGTGTTTCATCTGTTGGGTTATTTATGTTAATGTCTTCTAGTTGTTCGATTTTTTTTGTTCCAGTTGCTTGTTCCTTCTCTTTCCTTTTTTTGTAAACTGAGAATGAAAATATTTTTCCTCTTAGTACTGCTTTCCCTGCTTCCCACAGAAGAGATGGAGATGATTCCGGGGAGTCATTAATCTCTAGAAAGCATGCCCACTCTTTTTTAAAATAACTGTCAAAGTCATGGTCTTTCAGAAGAGATGTGTTAAATCGCCATCTAGTAATGTGGACTAATTCTATTCTATTTTAATGTTACTGGGGCATGATCACTAATGACTTTTGGATGGATCTTTGATTCAGAAATATTTGATATGATTGAATTACTGGGGAGAAAAAGTAATGCGGGAATATAAATGGTGGACTGGTGAGAAAAAAAAAAAGAGTATAATTTAACATTAGGATGCTTATCTAAAATTTCATCATTAAATAAATAAAACATTTTCTGAATTAAACCCAAATGTTCATATTTTTGCATTCAACAGTTATCTATTTATCTATCTATCTATCTATCTATCTATCGCTTTGTTTCTGTATTTTTTGCTATGTTTAGTGTTGATGCTATTATGCAGCCACTCTGGACTCACTCAAGGTAAATAACTTGTTCATATATCAAATCTGATATATCTCAGTTTAAGCATAACAGGTAATGATTTTTAATGTATGCATATTTACTCTTAAATGTATTAACTCAGTGGAAGCAAAACCTGTAGTGAAGGTGACTCCAGATCAGCGTGTGTTCAGAGGAGAGACAGTCACTCTCACATGTGACATACAGAGAGGAAGAAACATTCAGTGGACATACAGCTGGTTTAAAGATGGTCAAGCCATCCCAGACACCACTGAGAGAGTCTACACCATCACATCTGTGTCTGATAATAGTGGTGAATACAGCTGTGAAGCAAAGAGCATCAGCGATGCTGTTACACTGACTTTATCAGGTAAGTGTTAATATTCAGATCTGTTTATTGCTCATTTAAAATCTATTTTTGTGGCTCAACACTTTTCTTATACTCTTCTGTATCAGCCACATCTGTTCTTAGAAGAGGACTTGGCCTGGCTCCATGCCCCACACCACATAACAGCCAATTACAACATTGGTGCGATTATTCAATTGAGCTCCATATTTTTTTTTTTTTTTTTTTTATTTGTTGAGCCCATATATACTTTGTGGTTTCTTCATTAGGGCGATTGGGCGACGCACCACTAAAGTGCAAAAGTGCAATTGTTTTTTCTTTCTTTCTTTTTCTATCACAGCTGTCACTGTTCTAGACTGCCAATCAGCGTCAAGTCACATTCTGTTGAGTACCGCACCTTTTTGGGCGATTTCACTCTGGCCGAGAATCGGCCTGACTGTTCTCATATATAGGCTGTTCCATTACCCTTCAAATTGCGCAAATTGAAATTGCGAATTGAAAATACGCCTAATGGAAACGCGTCAATTTCGCAAAAACGCCCATATAATCGCAAAAAAGTTTACGCTCGCATGAGGTGGTTTTTCAGGCAATGCGAAAAAGGAATAATTTGCAAAACTGCAATGGAAACGTTTTTTTCGCATTTACAGGTCAAATGGCGTATGTAAAAAGTCATATGATCATTCTTCAATGTACTATAACCTCCAAGAAACACTTAATACGTGGCAGCTCTCCAGTATAAGGGGCTTTCCATGCCATTAATGCTTAGACAATTTACACTGTAAACGTCTGCGGTGCAGTGTGGCTCTGATACGGCCACTCTAGTCAGTGCTTGTGTTTATTCCACGCCGCGCACGTTTCTGAAGCGGCTCTCTGTGCTGCTTCTGTAAAGATACACGCATACGTTTCCTTTGAATAAATATAGCCAAAATCCATCAAATCCCACCAAACACCGTTGCCATGACTTATCGCGAGAAGGTTACGTTTTAGTCGCATAGCATTGGTTAATGGAAACGCCGTCATTTCGCAATACTTTTTTCGACATTCATAAAATATCACAAAAGTTTTGCGCAAATCTGTAATGGAAACGCGCCTAGTGACATACAGGAGTCGTACATTATTAGACACGCATTATTATTAATGTGCAAACAAACAGACCGTGTATGTGCGCTCTCGGATAGTTTTTTGCACGAGTACATTTCAGTACAGTCGCATGTCTGGCAAGTGTTTTATAATGGACACTCGCTGAAAAAGTGTGTTATTATAGAAGTTTGCAATGTTCAATGGTGTTTATATACATATGGGCATCAGCACTGACAGAGGAACTGTTCACTGTTGTGTCGAGCTGCCTACAGATCACCATAGTCGAGTGATTTAAATTTGTGTTTTGCTCCGTTTAATATTTCTGAATGGATCGGTATATACTTATATATACAGACAGCTTAAGGCGACTGGTATAGTGGTCTGTTGGCATCTCCTTGTGGTCGTGTGTGGTATCGCAGCTTGACTTGTAGTTGTTTCTATACTGCATGTATAGAAAATGCTCTCTAAACAAATGTAACTTTTTTTCCCTAACAAAACGCAATGTTTACAAATGTATTGTTCAGAAAAGACAAAAGAAAACCACTTCAGCTCATAAGAACACATCTACCAACTTATCCATGGGGTCAGAGAAATAGATGAATCAAGTTCATCAGCAGCTTCCGATGTCGTCAAAAACACAATGACACACAATCAAAAATTCAGCAGTTCTGTCCCAAATGGTTTAAACAGGATAAATTCTTACCAGATGGTTCTGAAATCATACCCCAAACTGTTTTTGGAGGGAGAGAGAGATGCTTTGGCCGCTTGGTATCAGTCACAACCGTGGCTTGAATATTCTGAAGAGTGCAATGCATGATTTTGTTTTGTGTCGAGTGTTTGGTGTTGTAAATATTATAGTTATCATGTTGTTCTCTTATAAGACCTGGCCCTTTTTTTTAAACAACATCTAAAGCTACCAAATTGATACAAGATCTGTGAGGTAAAATAATAATAATAATAAAAACAAAAAAAGAGAATGTAAAAATAAAAATGCAATATATATATAGTATGGTATGATATGATATAGCAATATGGTACAAAATAATCTTGTTCAAATCAATGCGATAAACGAGTTAGGTCAAAAGTAATCAAAAAGTAGTCAGAATGCATTACCTACAATTTTTTATCTACTAGATTATATTATTAAATAAAATTTGTATCATGTTATTTATAATCAGTAATGAACTGTACTTTTTAAGTTATCTAACATGTAATGTTCACAGATTCACCCAGATCTACACTGACTGTGACACCGGACAGTCCTGTATTCACTGGAGAGACAGTCGATCTGACGTGTGTGATTGAGTCTTACAGTGACTGGAGATGGAGAAATGACAGGATTTATGGCTGGACTGACTGGACACCTGACTGGAGATATGAGTGGTATAAAGGCAGATATAGTGTAATGTTACAGACGTCTGAGCGTTACACTGTAAACAGAGACACTCTCACTATCAGAGGAGCTACTGAGTCTGATCAGGATCAGTACTGGTGTAGAGGACAGAGAGATTCTCACTGTGACGGGTGAGTTGAATATCATTGTTTTTATTTTTTAGAATGAAATGCTTACTGAATACAGCACTAGTTTATATTCTGTATTGTATTTTCAGCACAGTATTTTACATACTGTACATTTCATACTGTTTATTATTTCAGTTTTTAGAATGCATTATGCAATGATAAATGATGACCTCAACACACTGCCTGTTAATTCAGTTATTTAATGTCCAATTATAAGCTCAAAATAAATGTGAATTAAATAAAAGATAGTCTGATTTAACTCTCTGGATCAATTTGCACATTTACCACAAGATTGCTTGACTAGTTATACTAAAGGTTTATTGCAGTCTTAAATTATGTACTGTAAATATTTGTAAATATGTAATAATATGTAAATATCAATACATACTACAAGCCAACTATATTTATTTAATGCAGTGTTTTTCTCATTACGAGGTTCATAACAGTGATCATGATACTGCGATGCTGTTTCATCAATATTTACTCATATGTGTATTAATACAGCGAGACCAAAACCTGTAGTGAAGGTGACTCCAGATCAGCGTGTGTTCAGAGGAGAGACAGTCACTCTCACATGTGACATACAGAGAGGAAACATTCAGTGGACATACAGCTGGTTTAAAGATGGAAACACTTTCTATCCATACAGAACAACAACAAGAACAGCAGAGTTCAGTTTCAGAGCTGATTATGTGTCTGATAATAGTGGTGAATACAGGTGTAGAGGAGAGAGATCAGCTTCACAGAGATCAGACATCAGTGCTGCTGTTACACTGACTGTATCAGGTGAGTCTTCAGATTCACATCTGTTTTAATGTTCATTTAACAGTATTTGTGGCTCAACACTTTTCTTATATTCTTCCGTATCAGCCACATCTGTTCTTATTAAAGCCTGAAGCAATTAACTTTTAGATGCAGAACTGCATATGCATATGAAGCCTCAGTAGCAAGTTCACTATTCAGTATTTTGTGCACAAACAAGTAAAATGTAACCATAATCATTTATGTTTTATTTTCTGGGCAAACATGCCTGCTTATATACAGATGAAGCTTATTATTATATCTTCAGGATGCATAGACGTCAGAATTATTTTTCTGATGCAGACAAATAATCAATGATTTGTCTAACACTTCTGAATTTTTCAGGCTCTGAATTTGTTCTTGTTCTCCTGCAGATCTGAAACCAAAGCCTGAACTCACGTCAGATGCTGCAGGAGCTGCACTGACAGGAAACACAGTGACTTTGTCCTGTCGCATGAATCTGTCCCCTGGATGGGACTTTTACTGGTACACACACACACTGAACTCTGAGACAAAGACAGAAACAAACTACTACAGAGTGAAGATTGATTCAGTGTCTGATGGAGGCCAGTACTGGTGTAGAGCTGGAAGAGGGGAACCAGTCTACTACACACAATACAGTGATGCACTGTGGGTGAATGTTACAGGTGAGAGAAAACATAGTATCTGACACAACATACAGATCAGAGACAATATCTACAGAACATCTAAAACTTTGAATCTAAAATTAATGCAATAATCTGTGTTTGTACAGTGAGTCCTAAAGCTGTGGTGACGGTACGGCCTGATGAACGAGTGTTCAGAGGAGAAACAGTCACTCTCAGATGTGATATAAAGTGGGGAGGAGACACTGAGTGGACGTACAGATGGGAAACAGAGGGAACAAACTACCAATATACAAACTCTGTCAGCCGAATCTCAACACAAGAGTTGAACATCAGGAGTGTTAAAGACTTTCACAGCGGTAAATACACCTGTACAGGACAGATGGGAACACAAAGCTCTCAGCGCAGTGATGCTGTTACACTGACTGTATCAGGTGAGTTTGTGTGTTTGTTCATTATTATCAGTGTGAACAGCTTCTCTCTCAGTCTCTCTGTGGCTCTATAACTCCTCATGTTTTGTTCAGCTGAAGCTCAGGCAGCAGTGCGAGTGTCTCCACAGCCGTGGCTGACTGAAGGAGACTCAGTGACTCTGATCTGTGAGGTTACAGGCTCCTCTACAGGCTGGACGTTCAGCTGGTTCAGAGATGATGATCATCTGTCCGACAGCAGCAGAGGAGCTGGAGGCTCTTACACTCTCAGTCCTGCTGCTCTACAGCACACAGGAGTTTATACGTGCAGAGCAGAGAGAGGACGACCAGCCTATTACACAAAGTACAGTAACACACAGCCACTGTGGATCACTGGTGAGTCAAATCATGTCAACATCTCTATTTTAAACTCATTTGATCTGTAATGTTACACCTGTCAACGATTATTAGAACATGTTTTCTTGACAGTGAAGATGTTTAGTGACTAGAAACCTAAATTTAATAGATATCTAGAGTGTTTGTTCCTCTACAATTATTCAGCCTGTAGTAACTGCTGGTAAAAACTGCTTTGCTAGCGCCACCAGCAGGTCAATTTATGAAGAATTTGGTCTTCACTAAACATCTAATAATCTATAGACTGATTGCAAATGGATTTTTGATATTGAATCTTGTTTGAAGTAATGCATAAATCAATTGGACACATTATATGATACACCAGTCAGGGATGTATTAAATTGTTTAAAAGTGACGGTAAAGACATTTATGATGTTACAAAATATTTATATTTCAAGTAAATGCTGTTCTTTTTAACAAAAAAAAGACATTATGTGAAAATCTGAAATGTCTTTGTAAGTGGATCTCAAATGACACAAGCTGCATAACTGGGTTTCATCTCTGTTTCAGGTGTCTCTGCTTCAGTGTCTCTGGTGGTCAGTCCCAGCAGAAGTCAACACTTCTCATCTGACTCTCTCTCTCTGAGCTGTGAGGATCAGAGTAACTCTGCTGGATGGACAGTGAGAAGATACACAGACAGAAACACAGAAGATTGTTCAAAACTAACAGGATCTACATGTCGGATCGTCTCTCTCAACACATCTGACGCTGGAGTTTACTGGTGTCAGTCTGAATCTGGAGAGAAACATCATCCTCTAAACATTACTGTTCATGGTGAGTTGATTGACATAAAACTAGATGTTAGACAAATATAATAGATGATCTGTTTTAATACACATGTTGCCTTCCTCATCTTAATAGATGTTTGTTTATCTGTACAATATGTGTCACCATCATCTTCCTACATGCATGTATCTCTTGTGTTGTGTAGATGGTGATGTGATTCTGCTGAGTTCTGTTGATCCTGTGATTGAGGGAGATACTCTGACTCTACACTGTTTACATCGATCTACAAACTCCTCGATCCCTACTGTAAAGAGGACAGTCACTGCACAGCTGGATCTCAGTCAGAGGTGAGAGTCAGTGGAGTTCAGTCATCAGTCACTGATTCAATTTCATTCATGGGCAATCAGTTATTTCACAAAACATAAATGTATCAAATCATATACAAAATATACTTAATATTGTGCTATTATTGTAGCCAACTACAAGTGAAATCATCACCTCATAACCAACATCGTATAATTCATTATGAAGAGTGTTGTAATTACACTCACTTAACAGCCTTAAAATAAAATCAGATCAAGCATTTTAGTGACGTTTCTGTCAAGATATGTCTGTCCATAAATAAAATTATTTTCCATTCAAAATCAGCTAGGAATAAATCTGAATGTGCTCGTGTCAAGTTCCATTCAAAGAATAAATCTGAATGTGCTCGTGTCAAGTACAGTATTTTTAGAGTGAGGAGGAGATTGGTGAGATTGGTGACGAACATTGAAATACATTTTCATAAATCAATATACAGGCAAACAAATGTGCCATAACAGTCTAATTTTACAGACCTACATTTCATTCTTCAGCATTATCTATTAGTGTTAAGGAAGAAACACTGATGTTACATGTAAAGACATAATGTTAAGCCAATTTTGTTTGTGTTATGTCAATTGGGCCTTTAATATAGAGCTTATATTGTTCAATAATGTGCTTCTATTTGCTTGTCCATCTGTTTTTCAGTGTCAGGTTCAGGTCAGATTTCTGTCTTCAACATCCTCAGTTCTCTTCTGGCAGCTTGTCCGTATCTGCTGGCGACAGTCGTGCTGCTTTTCAAATGCTACAGAGCGAGAGGTAAAACTTCTGTCTGATCCGTCTCTCTCCCTCACAGAGTCTTTTCTACAAGCTAAAAAATAAAAACTTGTTTGTGTGTGTATTTCACAGTTCCATCTGCTGAAGACCAAAGCCAGTATGCAGTGAGAGAAGAAACTTCAACCTGATGTTTTAAAAAAATTCAGAATATTTATCATACTGTTATTTCTGTCAACATATTTGATTTACCTTATATCATTTATATTTGAGTGTTATTCTGTTTTTATTTCCTCATTTTTATATCCTCAAAAGAAAGCAAAAAAAAAGATTTTGTTGGTTTTGGTCACCAGTTGCCTGTTTTAGATCACTTAAAGGGTTAGTTCACCCAAAAATGAAAATTAGCCCATAAATTACTCACCCTCAAGTCATCCTAAAATACACCTGTACAGGACAGATGGGAACACAAAGCTCTCAGCGCAGTGATGCTGTTACACTGACTGTATCAGGTGAGTTTGTGTGTTTGTTCATTATTATCAGTGTGAACAGCTTCTCTCTCAGTCTCTCTGTGGCTCTATAACTCCTCATGTTTTGTTCAGCTGAAGCTCAGGCAGCAGTGCGAGTGTCTCCACAGCCGTGGCTGACTGAAGGAGACTCAGTGACTCTGATCTGTGAGGTTACAGGCTCCTCTACAGGCTGGACGTTCAGCTGGTTCAGAGATGATGATCATCTGTCCGACAGCAGCAGAGGAGCTGGAGGCTCTTACACTCTCAGTCCTGCTGCTCTACAGCACACAGGAGTTTATACGTGCAGAGCAGAGAGAGGACGACCAGCCTATTACACAAAGTACAGTAACACACAGCCACTGTGGATCACTGGTGAGTCAAATCATGTCAACATCTCTATTTTAAACTCATTTGATCTGTAATGTTACACCTGTCAACGATTATTAGAACATGTTTTCTTGACAGTGAAGATGTTTAGTGACTAGAAACCTAAATTTAATAGATATCTAGAGTGTTTGTTCCTCTACAATTATTCAGCCTGTAGTAACTGCTGGTAAAAACTGCTTTGCTAGCGCCACCAGCAGGTCAATTTATGAAGAATTTGGTCTTCACTAAACATCTAATAATCTATAGACTGATTGCAAATGGATTTTTGATATTGAATCTTGTTTGAAGTAATGCATAAATCAATTGGACACATTATATGATACACCAGTCAGGGATGTATTAAATTGTTTAAAAGTGACGGTAAAGACATTTATGATGTTACAAAATATTTATATTTCAAGTAAATGCTGTTCTTTTTAACAAAAAAAAGACATTATGTGAAAATCTGAAATGTCTTTGTAAGTGGATCTCAAATGACACAAGCTGCATAACTGGGTTTCATCTCTGTTTCAGGTGTCTCTGCTTCAGTGTCTCTGGTGGTCAGTCCCAGCAGAAGTCAACACTTCTCATCTGACTCTCTCTCTCTGAGCTGTGAGGATCAGAGTAACTCTACTGGATGGACAGTGAGAAGATACACAGACAGAAACACAGAAGATTGTTCAAAACTAACAGGATCTACATGTCGAATCGACTCCCTCAACACATCTGACGCTGGAGTTTACTGGTGTCAGTCTGAATCTGGAGAGAAACATCATCCTCTAAACATTACTGTTCATGGTGAGTTGATTGACATAAAACTAGATGTTAGACAAATATAATAGATGATCTGTTTTAATACACATGTTGCCTTCCTCATCTTAATAGATGTTTGTTTATCTGTACAATATGTGTCACCATCATCTTCCTACATGCATGTATCTCTTGTGTTGTGTAGATGGTGATGTGATTCTGCTGAGTTCTGTTGATCCTGTGATTGAGGGAGATACTCTGACTCTACACTGTTTACATCGATCCACAAACTCCTCGATCCTCAGAGCTGATTTCTATAAAGACGGGTCCCTCGTCCAGAATCAGACAACAGGAGAGATGAACATCGCGACTGTCTCAAAGTCACATGAGGGTTTGTACTACTGTAAAACAGAGAGAGGACAGTCACTGCACAGCTGGATCTCAGTCAGAGGTGAGAGTCAGTGGAGTTCAGTCACTGTCAGCTGATTCGATTTCATTCATGGGCAATCAGTTATTTCACAAAACATAAATGTATCAAATCATATACAAAATATACTTAATATTGTGCTATTATTGTAGCCAACTACAAGTGAAATCATCACCTCATAACCAACATCGTATAATTCATTATGAAGAGTGTTGTAATTACACTCACTTAACAGCCTTAAAATAAAATCAGATCAAGCATTTTAGTGACGTTTCTGTCAAGATATGTCTGTCCATAAATAAAATTATTTTCCATTCAAAATCAGCTAGGAATAAATCTGAATGTGCTCGTGTCAAGTACAGTATTTTTAGAGTGAGGAGGAGATTGGTGTATCCCCTAATTAACATTTAAATAAATTTTCATAAATCAATATACAGGCAAACAAATGTGCCATAACAGTCTAATTTTACAGACCTACATTTCATTCTTCAGCATTATCTATTAGTGTTAAGGAAGAAACACTGATGTTACATGTAAAGACATAATGTTAAGCCAATTTTGTTTGTGTTATGTCAATTGGGCCTTTAATATAGAGCTTATATTGTTCAATAATGTGCTTCTATTTGCTTGTCCATCTGTTTTTCAGTGTCAGGTTCAGGTCAGATTTCTGTCTTCAACATCCTCAGTTCTCTTCTGGCAGCTTGTCCGTATCTGCTGGCGACAGTCGTGCTGCTTTTCAAATGCTACAGAGCGAGAGGTGAAACTTCTGTCTGATCCGTCTCTCTCCCTCACAGAGTCTTTTCTACAAGCTAAAAAATAAAAACATGTTTGTGTGTGTATTTCACAGTTCCATCTGCTGAAGACCAAAGCCAGTATGCAGTGAGAGAAGAAACTTCAACCTGATGTTTTAAAAAAATTCAGAATATTTATCATACTGTTATTTCTGTCAACATATTTGATTTACCTTATATCATTTATATTTGAGTGTTATTCTGTTTTTATTTCCTCATTTTTATATCCTCAAAAGAAAGCAAAAAAAAAGATTTTGTTGGTTTTGGTCACCAGTTGCCTGTTTTAGATCACTTAAAGGGTTAGTTCACCCAAAAATGAAAATTAGCCCATAAATTACTCACCCTCAAGTCATCCTAAGTGTATATGACTTGTATAAATGAATAAATGAAAATGAATGTGTATTCCAAAAACTGTGTAGCATTATAGGAGTAAATAAATATCTCGGTTTGTCTTGCGTGTGTATCATCGTTTGTAATTCATCATCTAATCCAAAAACAATGTCAACTATGTCTTATATATATTGAAAAACTGAATGTGAGGGACACCATTATTCCTTATAAAACAATTTAATAGAACAGACCTCTACTGACAAGAGGTTGTGATTTTTTTTTTTCTTCCTGAGAAAACTAATTGACTAAGATGATTAAAAAGGTCCCTCAAGTTGTCCATATTCAGAGAAATAGCCTCTTAACATTTATTAATCTTCTCAAAAAACAGGCTGTTTGCCTGTGCTGATGAAAAAGTGACATTTTAAGATTAAATGTATTGCTTTACTTGCTATATGGAACACAACATCCATGTCTTTATTTTTTTTCCAAAAACCACTAAATGAACCACTTTATGGCAAGCCGTTTTAACATTTAATCTATAAACCGCACTAGTATCTAATTTAACGTTACTTGTACTTATTTTTTAGACACTACACTGTAAAAAGTAATCATTGAATCTACTTACGAAAAGCGAGTAAATATAACTGATTTTTACAAATTTGTTGAATTTACTTAATTACACTGTGTTATGTGAACTTTCAGGTGGATGCAAGCACCCTCATGTCGTTATAAACTTATAAGACCTTTGTTCATTTTCGGAACACAATTTAAGATATGTCTGATGAAATCCAAGAGCTTTCTGCATAGACAGCAACACAACTACCACATTCAAGACCCAGAAAGAAAGT
>NW_015539928.1:29630-30960 GCF_001515605.1 Sinocyclocheilus anshuiensis
ATGTAGAAAGATGTCATTGTGGCGTGATGGAGCATTTTTCAGTGTAATTGTTCATGATTGATCATTATTGATTTAGAAAAAGGTAATTCTAGAAAATGGTAAATCTAGATTTACAAGGTGTCATGAAAGGGATGTTAATTTTTTTTATTTTTTCTATTTATTTCCTGAGTGCACTGTGCAATTTTTCTTACAGTGTTAAATTGTTGATTTGATAGCATGCCTAAAAAGTAATGACTTGAAGCAACATCTATACGAAGTTTCAGTGAGTTTTATTAACTCAAAAATTATAAACTAATTTGCTTGAGAAATTTGAGGCAATCAGTTTCCACAGGTTTTCCAAGTAAGTTCAACTCATTACTTTTTACATTGTAGTATATTTTCCATTAAGTACTAGTACTTATTAATTAACTACTAGTGCTTATTCTTTAGGTACTAGTGCTTATTCTTTAGGTACTAGTGTCTTTTGTAAAGTTACTAGTACTTATTCATTAGATACTAGTACTTAATCATTAGATACTACTTACTGATTAGATACTAGAGCTTATTTATTAGGTACTAGTACTTATTTATTAGGTACTAGTACTTATTCATTAGATACTAGTACTTAATCATTAGATACTACTTATTGATTAGATACTAGTGCTTATTTATTAGGTACTATTACTTATTTATTAGATAGTACTTATTTATTAGGTACTAGTACTTATTCATTAGATACTAGTACTTATTGATTAAATACTAGTACTTATTTATTATATACTAGTATTTATTTATTATATACTAGTATTTATTCATTAGATACTAGTACTTATTGATTAGATACTAGTACTTATTTCAATAGTGACTAGTAACTTTTATATTGTTACTAGTAACACATTTTACATTTTTGCCATTGACTTCTATGGGGAACCGTCATTGAGATACCAACTATTCAGTTTTAACTAGTATGTATTCCGCTAGTGACTAGCACTTAATTTTTGTGTACTAGTAGTTATTCATTAGGTACTATACGTATTTTTAGATATTAGAGCTCATTCATTAGATACTAGTACCTATTAAATAGACACTAGTACTTATTCATTAGATACTAGTACTTATTCATTTATTATTATGTTTATTCTTAAATACTCAGTTTTGTATATTATAGTGAAATTGTGTTATTACAAAAGTAATATTCCTTATTTTGTTTAATGTTTTTATTTAGAAATAATAACCATAATCATTATTAGTTTTATTGATATATAAAAACAACATTTTTGGCCAAATTGTGCGGCCCTACAAGTACAGCAAACCTGGTGTTTCTTTTTTAATTTATTAATAATTTGTAAAA
>NW_015539928.1:31098-31877 GCF_001515605.1 Sinocyclocheilus anshuiensis
GTCCATTAGATACTAGTACTTGTCCATTAGATACTAGTACTCATTCATTAGATACCGTTACCTATTACATATATACTAGTACTTATTCAATAGATACTAGTACACATTTATTAGATACTAGCACTTATTCGAAATGTTACAAGTATGATTTTTTATTTTACTAGTAAATGTTTTAGTTGAACTCTACTGTAGCCATTTGGACTAGTCATAACATACGACGATTAAAAAAGCAGATTTGACTAGTAAGATAAGAATAGTTACTAGTAGTAATTACAAAAGATACTAGTGTCTAATACATAAGTACTAGTACCTCATGAATAACTACTAGTATCTATTAAATAAGTACTAGTATCTAATAAATAAGTACCAGTATCTAAAAAATAAGTACTAGTATCTAATGAATGCTTACTAGTAATATTTAAATAGATACTAGTCACTATTGCAATAATTACTAGTCAGAAATTAAAAGATGATATCAAAAACAGAATGACTATCACTCCCTGTTCATTTTGAGATATCTTCAACCTCATAAAGAACTAGTGAGAATGTATTTGGAGATATCTTAATTTAAACAGATCATTACATAAATATGAGTACCTCTCCACCATCCAATCAGAGTCCACATGGTAATAAAATATATTAATATGCAGATTTAATATGATTGTTAAAGGTCCCATATTGTCAAAACTGAAATTTCCTGGATTTTTTCACGATTACTGAGGTCTAGGGGCTATTTAACTACCATATAAGTTTCAAAACAGTCAGTCCACAGTAAAATT
>NW_015539928.1:32183-37240 GCF_001515605.1 Sinocyclocheilus anshuiensis
CAGCACAGGCTGTGCTAAACCACACGCTAATGAATCTGAAGCATGGGTCGTGTTCAGGATGATAGCAGTGTGGATCACTCACTCTTTCAGATCAGCTCACCTCACACTGCTGCTGGAAACACCACACCTTTCATAACTGTTGCACCAGGCTTTTGAGGACACGTCACAGTTAAGATACACGAGAACTAATCTATCCTCCTGCTCTGTAGTGATTCCTCGGAGACCTCACCGGTCACAGTGTTAGTCTGATGTCCTGTACAGAGACTCCGAATGAATGGAATATTTCTCCTCTCCTCGGTCTTTAAAAATGACTGACGTTAATTTAGTGATCAAATTCAACACCCTTGTGGAAATATATTATGTAATGATCATTTAAATCCAACTAATTTTCCAATTGTTTCTCATAAATCAACATCTCAGGAAAATGTTATGGGGTTTCAAATTGAAATATGACTTTCTGTTAGGAAACAGGACATTGATTTCATACACCAGGACTAAAAGCATATTAAATCAAATTCATCATATTAGTCAAATTAATAGGCAAGTTAATAGGGAAAGAAATTATATATCAATATTCCTATGAAATATTAGATATTATGAAAATCTTGCCAATTATTACACTTATTTTTTCATTACTTGTTGCCCCCAAAACACATTAATATGTACATAAGATACAGTGTATACATTGTTTAAAATGGGAAAACCCGTTTATGACCATTTCACACACATATTGCATAAAGCAAACTGGTATAACAAATCATTCTGTTATATCTTTCATAACATAGTTGAGAATCTTCTTTATACAAAGTTTGGTATAAAAATAAAAATTGATTGGTGATAAAAAAAATCCCACTGTTTTTGTGTTTTCATGTCTATTCATGTCTTTTTATTAAAAAAAAAAAAAAGGACTAAAAGCATGTTTATTACACATTTTGGTAGACACAACAAGTGCACAGGGAAAGAAATTATATATCAATATTCCTATGAAATATTAGATATTATGAAAATCTTGCCAATTATTACTCCCATTATTATAAAAAGAAATAAAATAAATTAATATGCAAATTATAAACGGTACACATTGTACATAATGGGGCAACCCGTTTATGGCCATTTTACGCACATGTTGCATAAAGTAAAATGGTATATCAAATCATTCTGTTATATCCTTCATAACATAATTGTGAATAATTTTTATACAAAGTTTGGTATAAAAAATAAAAATGGATTGTGGATTTAAAAAACTCTGTTTTTGCCTTTTCATGTCTATTCATGTCTTTTTATTTATTTTAAAAACAGGACTTTTTAGAGTGTCCTCTACAGAGCACATAGAATAACATGAATGAAAATATAATAAAAAAAAAAAAATGTCCTTATGCTCTAAACAATATAATGACATGAAAAAAATATTAAATTAAATTTTGTTCTTCTTCTGGTAGTCAGGAGATATGACAATGGAGATTTAACAGAAGAGATGAAGTTCAGGTAGAATGAAAGCGTTCTGTGAGTCCGTCTGTGCCCGCAGAGACTGAATGATTGCGATGTGGTCCTGGGTTAGGGCTGTTTCGGTCTCTGCTCTCTCTCTCTGAAGATCTCAGCGCAGCCTGCAGCCACAGATACATCACAGAGTACTGTGTTACAAATTACAGATGCTTGCTCATCAAATGCATTTCATTCAAATACAAGTCATTTGAAACAACTTATAAACAGCATATTCTTTAACCCGAACACTAGACAATATATCGATCCATATTTCTTCTCTCTTCTTATGTTCACTTCAGACACAGCCGACTGTGTTTGCTTCAATACCATCAAGCATGTCCACGCTTTATTTTTTCGTGTTTCTTTATCGTTTCTTCATCAGCGTGTCAGAACTAAGCAAACTGTATTGTCCTAGTCCTGCTGGAGAGGACGGCTCCAGCTCTGTCACTGTCAGCAGAACAGATGAACAGCTGATGTGTAGCTGTTAAAGGCTCTGTGTAGAGTTCAGAAACCCTGGTTACTAGTGACAGCGGTGGCCGTCGAGTGAACTGCAGCCAGCTAATTACTGCTCGTGCTCATGCTCCATAGTAGTGTGATTCACAGACATCATGTCCACAGATGAGGCTCATTACAATCACTCTGCTACGATCGTTTCCAACAAAGCACTCGCGTCGCTTCATTAAACTGAGGTTAAACCACTGGAGTCACATGGAGAACTTTACTGATGTCTTTGTTACCGCTCTGAGCTTGGAATGTGTAAGCTGCACTTTAGTCTACTGTAGAAGGACCGAAAGCTCTCTGATTTCATCAAAAAATATCTTCATTTGTGTTCAGAAGATGAACGAAGGTCTTACAAGAGTGGAGCCTCACGAGTTTGAGTAATTAACGACAGAATAGTCATTTTTGGGTGCGCTATCCCTTTAAGACTGTGCCTGTGGATCCAGCAGGATGTCATGTAGCTAAGAACTGTGATAGACTACAGCTGTTAGTAGGGATGTAACGATTCACTCAACTCACGATTCGATTCACGGTTTTGATTTCACGATTCGATTCACAATATTTTTTTTTTTACAAAATGAGATTTAAGACAAATTATAAATTAAATGTGTCCTTTTATTATTGCTTAGACAAAATACTGTACTTTCTTTGTGAAATTGAAATATAACACTATAATAATATACTAATAAAGCACTTGTATATTATTGCTCTTTTGTTGGTACAGCTGCTGCTGTATCGATACTGTCGCATCACGTGACGTCGAGTGGCCATTTTAGCAACGTGAGCAGCAGCGCACTATTCAAAATTAAACTTTATAAAAAATAAAATAAAAAAGCTACTTCTTAACACGAATTCGAGCATATCCAGTTCCGTTAGCAGAACCGAACAAACATTTTGACAGCTTTTAGGTTAATTGTCGAATAATCTAGAAAGCTTCAGCCTTTTCGCCCCTCGCTCAGGAATATATATACGGCCACATGAAAAAAACAATGAAGCATGTACACAAGTGTTCAAGCTTATTCAAAGGCTTTTTTTTATTTGTAGTAAGGAATGTGATAAGATAGCAGAAGAGGAATGCTTAAGGACAGCTTCCACAGGCCAGGGGCTTCTCCAGCAGTGCCAGGCAAGATGTTCTCCATATAAAAGCAGTGAGTGTAGACTGAATACATACAGCCTGTACTTCTCTGCTAAACTATGAACTAGCTGGTTTCTTTGATTTCATTTTATAGCTGTAGAACATTTCCCCTCATTATACGCATTGCATATCGATTACATTGTTTTAGTACAGATTGACGCAATTAAAGCCAAATTAAACTGTAACGATCTTGACTTAAACACACCCAAGTGAGTTAATAAACACTTTATACATGTACCGTAAACCAATGGAAATAATCTTTCATGGTGATATTAAAGCGGCTCTTAAAAGAGCCTTTGGGGTTTGTACGGCTGATGTAATCAGAGGTTCAAGCGCGCTCTCCGCGGATGCGGCGGGCCAGCTGGATGTCTTTGGGCATGATGGTGGACTTCTGATAGCGGCGAATCTCTCTCAAAGCTACGGTTCCGGGCCTGTAACGATGAGGCTTCTTAACGCCACCGGTAGCGGGTGCGCTTTTACGAGCGGCTTTAGTAGCCAGCTGCTTCCTCGGGGCTTTACCTCCAGTGGACTTACGGGCGGTTTGCTTGGTTCTGGCCATTATCTCACAGAAGTACTACATCAAAAACAAAGAATAAGACAAGCTAGAACGCAACGCTTGTTTTAAGTCTACAGCTGCCATGCGCTCATTGGACGGCGTAGGGTCAGTTGTTTTTGATTGGTTATTGTCTGGGGCTTCAAAATGACAGTTGACCAATGAATGTGCGTCTCCTGTTTTCAAACAAGAGACGACAGTTTGTGGTTCCCGCCTAAATGTCCTGCATTCTTGTTCACTTTTGTATGAAAACAGAATAGGCGAAGTCGGTCTTAAATTTGTATGCCAGATTATGTGATTTTTTTTTATTAATACATTAAATTAACATACTGGTAACAAAAAATGTATAGCCTGAATGCGCTGTAAGACGCTTTGGATAAAAGTATCTGCATAAATTATTATAACTAGCACTGCAGAATTTAAGTGCAATATGGCATGCTAAGGTTACTTAAATTGTTCCAAGGACCACATTTTCACTAAACTAGAGAAATAAAAGTAATTGAAGAGAATACGGGATTTCAAATAAAATGGGTCAGTATTAAAATAATTTTAAATAAAATAAACTTCAAACTGGGTTTATATCAAAGACTATGGTCTATACCAACTGAATGAAAAATCGCTCTCACGTGGAGAAAATGTGTGGCTCTTAAAAGAGCCTTTGGTTTGAAGAGAAACTTCTCTCGGTTTACTTGGTCTTGGCGGGCTTCTCGGTCTTCTTGGGCAGCACGCCGCCCTGAGCGATGGTCACGCCGCCAAAAAGCTTGTTCAGCTCCTCGTCGTTGCGCACCGCCAGCTGCAGGTGACGGGGGATGATACGGGACTTCTTGTTGTCCCGAGCGGCGTTTCCAGCCAACTCCAGGATCTCAGCGGTGAGGTACTCGAGCACAGCGGCCAGATACACCGGAGCACCGGCACCGACGCGCTCGGCATAGTGGCCTTTGCGGAGAAGCCTGTGAACCAGTGTTGCCAACTAATTTTCAGGGGAAGTTGCTAAAGGAAGTTCGATTTGTTGCTAAATGACGTTGTGATGTCATTGCGTGATGACGTCATTACGTAATCACAACGCAAAATTGTTACTACATTAAAAAATATAAATTTTTATGTTAATTTAGATTTGTTCGTAAAATAATATAAATGCATAATATAATGTTAAAATATAAATAACTTTTTTTATATACAACATTGAATTATTGAACACTTGCACATTTTTGAACGATTACAAGTCTTGTTATTAGCTAGTAAACTAGTAAAACTACACATTCTGAACAATTATAGTTTTAAGCAGTGTATTAGTAGTCAGTATGCTACACTCTAAGAAAATAAATCACAGGTTTTTACCTGCATTTTAAATTACGCATTGTATTTTGTGTTTTCGGGTTACAGGGTTAC
>NW_015539928.1:40876-45839 GCF_001515605.1 Sinocyclocheilus anshuiensis
ATACGGGATTTCAAATAAAATGGGTCAGTATTAAAATAATTTTAAATAAAATAAACTTCAAACTGGGTTTATATCAAAGACTATGGTCTATACCAACTGAATGAAAAATCGCTCTCACGTGGAGAAAATGTGTGGCTCTTAAAAGAGCCTTTGGTTTGAAGAGAAACTTTTCTCGGTTTACTTGGTCTTGGCGGGTTTCTCGGTCTTCTTGGGCAACAACACGGCCTGAATGTTGGGCAGCACGCCGCCCTGAGCGATGGTCACGCCGCCAAAAAGCTTGTTCAGCTCCTCGTCGTTGCGCACCGCCAGCTGCAGGTGTACGGGACTTTTTGTTGTCCCGAGCGGCGTTTCCAGCCAACTCCAGGATCTCAGCGGTGAGGTACTCGAGCACAGCGGCCAGATACACCGGAGCACCGGCACCGACGCGCTCGGCATAGTGGCCTTTGCGGAGAAGCCTGTGAACCAGTGTTGCCAACTAATTTTCAGGGGAAGTTGCTAAAGGAAGTTCGATTTGTTGCTAAAAGTTGCTAAATGACATTGTGATGTAATTGCGTGATGACGTCATTACGTCATCACGCCGCAAAATTGTGTCACTACATTAAAAACAAATATATTTTTATGTTAATTTAGATTTGTTCGTAAAATAATATAAATGCATAATATAATGTTAAAATATAAATAACTTTTTATATACAACATTGAATTATTGAACACTTGCACATTTTTGAACGATTACAAGTCTTGTTATTAGCTAGTAAACTAGTAAAACTACACATTCTGAACAATTATAGTTTTAAGCAGTGTATTAGTAGTCAGTATGCTACACTCTAAGAAAAGAATTCACAGGTTTTTACCTGCATTTTAAATTACGCACTGTATTTTGTGTTTTGGGTTACAACGGATGATGGATAACGGATAATGTCCTGGAAAATTACTAGTACCTTTTCCATTTTTCTAGATATTTTTCTTAGTGTACTAACTGGGGGACAATAGCTATTGCTACTTTATTTAGATTTGAGACTTTTTAGTGTAGAGTTTTGGAGACAACGTTATTTAAAACATTTAGGCCTACTTTTAAAAGGGAACTGCAGCCCAGCTCTGGAGGAGCGAGTCTCGGCTTTAGAGCGAGCCTTTCCTCCAGTTTTACCTCTTCCACTCATTGTGATAACAACCACTACAACACAGCTCAAATAAAGAATGATAATACAGAAAGCTGCGACGTTACTTTTAAAAGAAAGCGTGCCAGTGTCCTATTGGCTGGAGTGTGAATACGTTCCAAGCCAATCAGTGAACTTCCCTCCGAACTTCAAACCCCACCCTCTTCCTGCTGCTGCCAACCCTCAAGCACAACGTTAACCATGTTCACGAGCTTCTTTATTGTGTACCTGTATTTATTTTTCTATGTATTCCTTTATTTTTACGTATATACATTTTTGACTTTATGTAGAACACTTTCAATTACCTTTGTGTATTAAATGTTACATCAACCTGTCTCGCCTATTATTTATTTTATTAGTTTTAAGCATAATAAAGTGATTCAAGATGAATGTCTTACTTGAGACAAGGTTGCGTGTATCTTTCATCTAATTTTGTGTATTAACCAGGGGCGGATCTACCGGGGTGGCAACTGCCACAATAAGAAAAAGCTGTGCTTCATGTGGTACTTTTCAGCCGCGGCGATGAGAGAGTAATGCAAAATAATGTCAAAAACACGTCTTTTAAAGGGGTCATATGTTGCTGCTAAAAAGAACATTATTTGGTGTAATGAAATGTGTTTATGCGGTTTAAGGTTAAAAATCCCCAAAAACTATGCATGGGGGCTTGCTTTGGTGTTGCCACCCCTCATAGACCCCATGCCACCCCTTTGCCACCCTAAAAATTATTTTCTAGATCCGCCCCTGGTATTAGCAGTGGTAAATATTTGAATGTGTCGTCCGTGTTTTTAACAAGCACTTTGGCTGTGTCTTTAATGAGAGAAACATCGCTGAGGGAGTTGCGGTTTTTATTCAGACGTTGTTTTGGTCAGTTTGAAGCACACGACACATCTGTCTGTCCTTCTTCTCCGGTCACTGCTGCTTCCCACGTTTCGCTGCTTTATTGATACAAAACCCCCGATTAAAGCTCAAACTCAGCACCTGATCGCATTTGTCATTACACAGGGGTTTTTTTACCCAGATTTTTTTATTTTTTTTGTATGAACTGATGAGTAAAACGTATTAATTTATTGGTACTGTGTGCAAGCGTTTGTTACAATATCAAATGGAATCAGATCATTTCTTTATATCACAGGTCATTCACTGGCTGGAGGGGTAACGGAAATGTATTTTCCATATATAGCCTACTTTATTGTTATCAAATTAAACAGATGACATGTTTAGACATAGGCCTGTTTTGGACAGAGTTACTGTTTTGGATGAAGGACAGGGAAACCAATAAATAAAAATCTATTACATGTCCATCTTTATCTTGAGTCATTTTATATGTGTCAAACATTTAAAGCTCATACAAACAGCCAGTTGTCTCCCTCTGATTAAATGTATCACACTTATGTCACACTGACAGGAATCAATGTTGATTAAAAACCCTAAAATGCAAACAGTCAAATCAGACAACAAGAAGGCAGCAAACATGACAATAGTAAAGTTTGCAATTTATATTATCTGTCAAATATTTTTAAACAAGTAGTTTAAACAGTGGATATTAATTGATATGACCAAATATTTGACCAAAATTTGGGGCATGGCCTAATGCAGTGGTCGGCAACAGGCGGCCCGCGCCCGCAGCCAGATTATTTTGATAGCGGCTGGTTCTGAAATAGATCTGATCCATCACGAGTACAATTCATGCCAACAGCCCGGAATATAACTGCATATTTAGCAAGGATTCACATGTTAAACATATTTAGCTAGCTTGATAGAGATGGATCACTCAAATCAGAAAGACTGTGAAGGCTATGACGGCTATAGACATGAGTGGGAAGTTATAGACAGTTCTCAGGGAATTTGTTTGTTCCTTCTAGATACTGAATATTTTCAGTTGAACGCATGATTTAAACAAGTACTACAACACTTATTCACTCTGCTGTTATTTTATTTTTTGATAAAATAACCTCAGGGACTGAGGTGAGGCCCTTGAGCAAGACACCGAAGCCCCAACTGCTCCCCGGGTGCCACAGCAATATGGCTGCCCACTGCTCCGAGTGTGTGTGTGTGTGTGTGTGTGCGCGTTAAATGCAGAGCACAAATTCCGAGTATCACCATACTTGGCCACACGTCACTTCAAATTAAGGAGAAATGTTTGTTTTATCTGGTTTCATCCTGATTCTATTTACAGAGATTATCATGTCATTTTTCTGTTTAAGGCACACGTCAACCCACATCAGCACCCACAGCGACTGCCAGAGGCCTGAGAGCGGAAGATTGTATGTGAATTGTACTTGTAGAGTTGAATATCAACAAAGACTTTTGCATTCCTGTCCCAAACCCATCTTCCTTTTGGAATTCCAATGTTGCGATACAATATAGTCACACAATATAGCAACCTGAACCATAGTGAAACCATCCTTACATTTTCATGGGACTGACAAACCCATTATTGGTTTAAAATGGAATAAAATCACATATATGTTTCATGTAAAAAATACAGAAAGATCTTCATTGTAAAGACCCCCTCTAATATTATCACACTTAGACAAAGGCCCTCATGCACACACACACACAGAGATGGCATGAGATGACAAAATAATGTTCTTTTTAGCAGCACCATATGACCCCTTTAACCAACATGTTTAATGTTTAATGTAATGTGTTTAAGCAGACACAATTAACATTCAGTCTGTCTAACATACAGCATCTACAGTAGAAACAACCCAGTCTCAATACAAATAAATGCAGTGATAGATGATGACTCATGAAGTAGTCATGATGTATCATGAAATATTTACAGACAAGCCCAAATTAACTGTAAAGCCCCAGAGTTCAGTGTTCACTGGAGACACAGTTACTCTCATCTGTGATGTGGGACGATCAACTGGACGGACAATTCACTGGTTCAAAAACTTTCAGAGAATAAAAGCTGGTTCTGAAACAGAAACACTGAGAAAAGTAAGAGTCTCTGATGGAGGAAGATATGCGTGTACTGTAGAAAAAAAGACCATACAAAGCCAAGGAGTCGTGCTAACAGTAGGAGGTCAGTGCTATTTTTACAGGACAATCTGATTTTCAGTTTACAATAATATTATGAAGATTAATTTCCCCCATCCACAATATCATGTGCTGTCGGTTAAAGTAAACTTCAGTTTATTTTACACAGAGAGACCCAAGCCTGTAGTGCGTTAAGCCTGATGGACGTGTGTTCAGAGGAGGACAGACGGTCACTCTCACATGTGACATACAGGAGACAGACGTCACCAGCTGGAGCTACAGCTGGAATAAAGATGATTCAGTGATTCATGTCAGTCAATCGCAGGAATACCGGATCAGTTCTGTTAGTGAATCTCACGCAGGTAATTACAGCTGTACTGGAAGAGAAAAAGGAGGATCACGATACTCACACACCAGTGATAAAGTTACGCTGACCGTATCAGGTGAGTGTGTTTATATCTGTTCACATCACTCTGACTACATGAGCAAAAATGTCTGTAAATAACAAATAAGAAACCTTAAAGGGGTCATATGATGAGATTTCAATTTTTCCTTTCTTTTTGGAGTGTTACAAGCTCTTGGTGCATAAAGAAGATCTGTAAAGTTGCAAAGACTAAAGTCTCAAATCCAAAGAGATATTCTTTATAAAAGTTCAGAGTCAGCCACGCCCCCCTAAAACGCCTCTTTCTAACACGGCCCCACATGTCTACGTCACGATGTGGGAAGATTTGCATAACGCCGCCCAAATGTTCACGCAAAGAAAGAAGGCATAACTTTTATTCTCGCTGTAGTAATGTTGTTGCCGCCGCCATGTCGTGGAG
>NW_015539928.1:45849-49742 GCF_001515605.1 Sinocyclocheilus anshuiensis
GGGGTATAGAGGAGAAACAATAATGTACAGTATGTGGAAAATAATGTGTTTTTTGAACCTTAAACCGCATAAACACATTTCATTACACCAAATACACAAAATAACGTTCTTTTTAGCAACGTCATATGACCCCTTTAACCAACATGTTTAATGTTTAATGTAATGTGCATTGATTCATGCTCCGCTACTTATTTACTTTATATCATATGTAGTAAATTTGCAGATAAATAACTTAAACAAAAGCTATTTTAATAAATAAATAGGTTTACTTTAGGCTAAAACATGTCACAATCAAATTGCAGATGATTAGCTACAAGGGTAGCTAACTTGACCGACTTGAATAATTTGACCTACTGACCTTTTATTTTAAAACATCAGGATCTTCAGGACTAGAATTTTCAGAAGCTCATGCTCTGATAATTGGAGTGATTGCAGCACTGAGTGTCACATTTCTGCTCATGTTCTTACTGGCCCTGCTGTGGTGCTGCAAACACAACAAAGGTTCATGGTTCATCTCAAAATCAGCATAGACTACTTATATAGACTGTCTTAACTATAATTACCTTTGGAAGTGTTTTGTGTTTTAAGATAATTTTATATAAATATATATCATAATCTGAGGGCAGGAAAGCTGTTTATGAATCATTCCTGAGGTTTCTCTGTGTTTGAGTAGGTGCATGATCTCAGTCTCCCTCTACTGAGCATCAGCTGCAAAACATCAGTCAGACATCAGAACAGAAGAAGAGTGGACAAACACCACCGCGGAGAGAGATAAGATAAGTGGTCCTCTGTAATGGAGAAAGCACACTTTTCTTGGCCGTAAAGTTTAGCCGTAACCCCAGCTCTTTCATATGGGCAAGGACGACATCTCGATCCCGAACCGCCATCTGCTCTGACTGAGCTAAAATCAACCAGTCGTTGATGTAGTTCAGTATGCTGATGCCCTGGAGTCGCAACGGAGCCAAGGCAGCATCCACACACTTGGTGAAAGTGCGGTATGAGAGTGACAGGCCGAACGGAAGAAACCAATACTGGTATGCTTTGCCCCCGAAAGCAAACCTCAGGAACTTCCTGTGTTGAGGAAGGATGGATACTTGAAAGTATGCGTCCTTGAGATCTATCGTGACAAACCAGTCCTCGGACCTGATCTGAGACACGATCTGTTTGATAGTGAGCATCTTGAACCGAAACCATTTGATAGCATGGTTCAATAGATGCAGATCTATGATCGGACACAACCCTCCATCCTTCTTCAGAACGATGAAGTAGCGGCTGTAGAACCCGAACTCTCTGTCGAGAGGAGGGACCATCTCGATGGCCTCCTTCCTCAAGAGAGTATTTACTTCTTGTTCTAATACCAGAGCCTGCTCAGGGCCCACTAGTTTAGGAATGACCCCGTTGAAGCGAGGTGGACGAGAACCAAACTGAATTCTGTAACCTCTTTCTACAGTCTGCAGGACCCATTGTGAGACATTTGCCAGAAGGTTCCACGCTGTCAGAAAGTCTACTAAGGGAACCAGTCTCTCGAGACTGGCCTCTGGTGTCACTAGAGGAGCCACCTGGGTGCCCTGAAGTGGACCAACCTGACTGCTCTAGTGCCCTCAAGCTTTCCCATGTCGTACCGTCAACAGGCAGCAGCTGGGAAATTCGCTCGTCGGAGCTCACTGAGCCCTGAAGCACCAGGGGTGGCAGGGGTATCAGTGAATCTCCCTGAGGGCACTGAGGAGGATCGGGCACCATATACTGAGGTGTGTACCTCTCCTCCCTAGGGGGCGCTGCCCTCAGGGCCCTGATGATGGTTGCGTCAGGGCCGCTCGGTCGAGGCCTTCTTAGTCAGAATAACGGTCCGCAGATCCGCTTTCTGCTTCGAAGACCCCGACCGAGAGCATCGCCCCGACCCCTGCTCTTTCTGTGGGTTGCGGCGATCTGCTTCTGGGTCTGGCAGTATGAGGAGCTAGACAGCCGGGGCTCCTCCCGCTCAGTAGCCCCGCAGACCTGGGATCTTCGAGGGAGGAAGCGCTGGAATGCCGCCTCCTGAAACCTCGCAACGACAGTATCGACTGCACCAACGAAGAGGCCAGAAGGTGATAGCAGGGCATCCAGGAGGAAGAATCTGTCCTTATCTTGTAAATCGGACAGATTCAACCACAGGTGTCACTCTGTAGCCACCAGCGCTGCTATGGAGCGGCTGATGGCTCTGGCCGTTTCCTTGGTGGCCCAAAGTGACAGGTCTGTGGCCCGACGTAGTTTAGCAACTATGTCGGATTCCTCATCTCCCCTCTCATCCAGGTCTTTTAGCAGGACGGCCTGGTACACCTGTAAGCTTCGGGGCCTTCAGGGACGATGCTGAGGATGGGGAGAGATAGCTCGCGAGCCTCTGCTCCACTGCCGACATCGCCCCATATCCTTTCTCATTCAGTCCCATATTGTTGGAATAATAAGAGACGGAAGGGCTGAAGAGTCGGGACGAATATGGTTTCTCCCACGATCTTGAAACCTCAGAATGAAGATCGGGGAAAAACGGAAGGCCCTGTCGTGAAGGCTGTGATCTGGCTTTCAGGAAACACTCGTCCAGTTTACTTTTGGGACGAGCGTCCTGTTTCTCGGCTGGCCATTCGATGTTCAGTTTGGCTACAGCGCGGGTCACAAGCTCCACAAGCTCCTCATACGCGAGGGACTGTGGTAACGAGTCCACAGTCTCCTCTGTGTCGACGCTTATCACGTCAGCTTCCTCGGAGGAAGACAGATAAAGCTTATGGTTTTCTCTCCAGGAGGAAGAAACCACGGAGCGGGCTTCCGATACCTGAGAGGGAGCTGTGGATGTAGCCGGTGAGGACCGAGATAAGGACGAGCCCGTCTCGGATCCCTCTGCTAAATCCACTTGCGATCCCCAGGATAACAGCTGCCGCTGTGCCTCGGCAACAGGGGGCCGGACCCAGCAGAATCGCGAAACTGGCAGCTTTCATCGAAGACGACCACACCATATGACCACGTATTTTGACATTAAATAAACAAAATCGCTGGTAAATAAAAACACACCTTAGTATTGACATTTTTTTTTTTTACTTATTTCAAATATTTGCAATGATATTCGCATCAGTGTATATATCTATGTGTATATATACTGTATATATATAGCCTACTTCAGGATCGATACGCCCATCCCTACGAAGAATCAGAATATTTGTTGATTTTTTGACAGAGAACGTTTCAAAATTCTATTGAAACGAAGCTTTTATCTGTATTTCGGTTACTTTTAATTTCTTTATTCGATTAATTATTTTTCTCCCTCTCAGGATGATTCTGAATGGGAAGTTAAAATACCTTCAGAGGTCACAACTGATGCAAATATCAAGTACAGGTACAGAGATAAATCTTTATGAAATATTACATACTTGTAACATTACATAAATAATATCACATATTCTGAGAGCATCTTTATCAGTGTTATATTTGTGTTTTCAGTGTCAGCTCCTCTGAAGGGCAGCATGAATGTTCAGAGATTGGCCTCCGCTGGCGGTCTGACAGTGATGTTAGTTTGAAGTATCGGTTTGTTGACTGGAAATCACTCAGTAAAGATATTATGAAGAAATACACACCATGTGGACCTTTGATGGACATCACTGTAACCTCCGGCAAACTGGAGGAAATTCAGCTACCTCACTTTGTCTGTGTAGTGTAGCGTCTGGACCAATCAAAAACACAATTTTTCATTTGATTTAACAAATCAGTTATTCAATAGATTAACAAACGTTCACAGAAACCCTCCCCCCAATAAACATACTGGGGCCAAGTTGTCTGCGAACAAGGCCCAGGACCATGGTTACCATGGCAACCCCGACACCAGATCCATTTACGACCTAGTGGCATGTTGAGAATTACCCCCTTCTCAC
>NW_015539928.1:53947-57988 GCF_001515605.1 Sinocyclocheilus anshuiensis
TAGGATCACGATACTCACACACCAGTGATAAAGTGACGCTGACCGTATCAGGTGAGTGTGTTTATATCTGTTCACATCACTCTGACTACATGAGCAAAAATGTCTGTAAATAACAAATAAGAAACCTTAACCAACATGTTTAATGTTTAATGTAATGTGCATTGATTCATGCTCCGCTACTTATTTACTTTATATCATATGTAGTAAATTTGCAGATAAATAACTTAAACAAAAGCTATTTTAATAAATAAATAGGTTTACTTTAGGCTAAAACATGTCACAATCAAATTGCAGATGATTAGCTACAAGGGTAGCTAACTTGACCGACTTGAATAATTTGACCTACTGACCTTTTATTTTAAAACATCAGGATCTTCAGGACTAGAATTTTCAGAAGCTCATGCTCTGATAATTGGAGTGATTGCAGCACTGAGTGTCACATTTCTGCTCATGTTCTTACTGGCCCTGCTGTGGTGCTGCAAACACAACAAAGGTTCATCTCATCTCTTTAAATCAGCATAGACTACTTATATAGACTGTCTTAACTATAATTACCTTTGGAAGTGTTTTATGGTTAAAGATAATTTTATATAAATATATATCATAATCTGAGGGCAGGAAAGCTGTTTATGAATCATTCCTGAGGTTTCTCTGTGTTTGAGTAGGTGCATGATCTCAGTCTCCCTCTACTGAGCATCAGCTGCAAAACATCAGTCAGACATCAGAACAGAAGAAGAGTGGACAAACACCACCGCGGAGAGAGATAAGATAAGTGGTCCTCTGTAATGGAGAAAGCACACTTTTCTTGGCCGTAAAGTTTAGCCGTAACCCCAGCTCTTTCATATGGGCAAGGACGACATCTCGATCCCGAACCGCCATCTGCTCTGACTGAGCTAAAATCAACCAGTCGTTGATGTAGTTCAGTATGCTGATGCCCTGGAGTCGCAACGGAGCCAAGGCAGCATCCACACACTTGGTGAAAGTGCGGTATGAGAGTGACAGGCCGAACGGAAGAAACCAATACTGGTATGCTTTGCCCCCGAAAGCAAACCTCAGGAACTTCCTGTGTTGAGGAAGGATGGATACTTGAAAGTATGCGTCCTTGAGATCTATCGTGACAAACCAGTCCTCGGACCTGATCTGAGACACGATCTGTTTGATAGTGAGCATCTTGAACCGAAACCATTTGATAGCATGGTTCAATAGATGCAGATCTATGATCGGACACAACCCTCCATCCTTCTTCAGAACGATGAAGTAGCGGCTGTAGAACCCGAACTCTCTGTCGAGAGGAGGGACCATCTCGATGGCCTCCTTCCTCAAGAGAGTATTTACTTCTTGTTCTAATACCAGAGCCTGCTCAGGGCCCACTAGTTTAGGAATGACCCCGTTGAAGCGAGGTGGACGAGAACCAAACTGAATTCTGTAACCTCTTTCTACAGTCTGCAGGACCCATTGTGAGACATTTGCCAGAAGGTTCCACGCTGTCAGAAAGTCTACTAAGGGAACCAGTCTCTCGAGACTGGCCTCTGGTGTCACTAGAGGAGCCACCTGGGTGCCCTGAAGTGGACCAACCTGACTGCTCTAGTGCCCTCAAGCTTTCCCATGTCGTACCGTCAACAGGCAGCAGCTGGGAAATTCGCTCGTCGGAGCTCACTGAGCCCTGAAGCACCAGGGGTGGCAGGGGTATCAGTGAATCTCCCTGAGGGCACTGAGGAGGATCGGGCACCATATACTGAGGTGTGTACCTCTCCTCCCTAGGGGGCGCTGCCCTCAGGGCCCTGATGATGGTTGCGTCAGGGCCGCTCGGTCGAGGCCTTCTTAGTCAGAATAACGGTCCGCAGATCCGCTTTCTGCTTCGAAGACCCCGACCGAGAGCATCGCCCCGACCCCTGCTCTTTCTGTGGGTTGCGGCGATCTGCTTCTGGGTCTGGCAGTATGAGGAGCTAGACAGCCGGGGCTCCTCCCGCTCAGTAGCCCCGCAGACCTGGGATCTTCGAGGGAGGAAGCGCTGGAATGCCGCCTCCTGAAACCTCGCAACGACAGTATCGACTGCACCAACGAAGAGGCCAGAAGGTGATAGCAGGGCATCCAGGAGGAAGAATCTGTCCTTATCTTGTAAATCGGACAGATTCAACCACAGGTGTCACTCTGTAGCCACCAGCGCTGCTATGGAGCGGCTGATGGCTCTGGCCGTTTCCTTGGTGGCCCAAAGTGACAGGTCTGTGGCCCGACGTAGTTTAGCAACTATGTCGGATTCCTCATCTCCCCTCTCATCCAGGTCTTTTAGCAGGACGGCCTGGTACACCTGTAAGCTTCGGGGCCTTCAGGGACGATGCTGAGGATGGGGAGAGATAGCTCGCGAGCCTCTGCTCCACTGCCGACATCGCCCCATATCCTTTCTCATTCAGTCCCATATTGTTGGAATAATAAGAGACGGAAGGGCTGAAGAGTCGGGACGAATATGGTTTCTCCCACGATCTTGAAACCTCAGAATGAAGATCGGGGAAAAACGGAAGGCCCTGTCGTGAAGGCTGTGATCTGGCTTTCAGGAAACACTCGTCCAGTTTACTTTTGGGACGAGCGTCCTGTTTCTCGGCTGGCCATTCGATGTTCAGTTTGGCTACAGCGCGGGTCACAAGCTCCACAAGCTCCTCATACGCGAGGGACTGTGGTAACGAGTCCACAGTCTCCTCTGTGTCGACGCTTATCACGTCAGCTTCCTCGGAGGAAGACAGATAAAGCTTATGGTTTTCTCTCCAGGAGGAAGAAACCACGGAGCGGGCTTCCGATACCTGAGAGGGAGCTGTGGATGTAGCCGGTGAGGACCGAGATAAGGACGAGCCCGTCTCGGATCCCTCTGCTAAATCCACTTGCGATCCCCAGGATAACAGCTGCCGCTGTGCCTCGGCAACAGGGGGCCGGACCCAGCAGAATCGCGAAACTGGCAGCTTTCATCGAAGACGACCACACCATATGACCACGTATTTTGACATTAAATAAACAAAATCGCTGGTAAATAAAAACACACCTTAGTATTGACATTTTTTTTTTTTACTTATTTCAAATATTTGCAATGATATTCGCATCAGTGTATATATCTATGTGTATATATACTGTATATATATAGCCTACTTCAGGATCGATACGCCCATCCCTACGAAGAATCAGAATATTTGTTGATTTTTTGACAGAGAACGTTTCAAAATTCTATTGAAACGAAGCTTTTATCTGTATTTCGGTTACTTTTAATTTCTTTATTCGATTAATTATTTTTCTCCCTCTCAGGATGATTCTGAATGGGAAGTTAAAATACCTTCAGAGGTCACAACTGATGCAAATATCAAGTACAGGTACAGAGATAAATCTTTATGAAATATTACATACTTGTAACATTACATAAATAATATCACATATTCTGAGAGCATCTTTATCAGTGTTATATTTGTGTTTTCAGTGTCAGCTCCTCTGAAGGGCAGCATGAATGTTCAGAGATTGGCCTCCGCTGGCGGTCTGACAGTGATGTTAGTTTGAAGTATCGGTTTGTTGACTGGAAATCACTCAGTAAAGATATTATGAAGAAATACACACCATGTGGACCTTTGATGGACATCACTGTAACCTCCGGCAAACTGGAGGAAATTCAGCTACCTCACTTTGTCTGTGTAGTGTAGCGTCTGGACCAATCAAAAACACAATTTTTCATTTGATTTAACAAATCAGTTATTCAGTAGATTAACAAGTCGTCACAGACCCCTCACCCAATAGACTGGGCGCCAGGATGTCTGCGAATGACCACAGGCCACTGGTTACCATGGCAACCACGACACCTTTGCTAGACCAGAGCCATTTACGACTTAATGGAATGTGAGTAGGGAAAATCACTGCCTTTTCCATAGGAAGAGACACAGTGCCCAGTAGAAATGGACTTGAGGGAAGAGTGCTACTGACTCATGACTCAAGCGAGAGATATGGCTACAAAAAGCTCACCAAGATCATCATCTTCCTGGCCCACAACCTCATGGGTCTGAAACAGGAGGT
>NW_015539928.1:58336-59760 GCF_001515605.1 Sinocyclocheilus anshuiensis
GCATTGGTCTCCTAGCAACACGTGACCCCGGAAGTGTGAGCAGACTCTTCCGGTTAATCTGACAACAGCCCCCAGTTCACAGACCTGTGTGTAAACAAAGAACTGCGTGTAGCCAACGCTAACTCGGTAGCCGCCACACAGGCATTTAAGCTAAGCCCTTTACCTCAACTGCTAACTGTTAGCATCCGACTAACACTTAGATAGGTGTGTAAAGTGTAACTTTCAAATCTCTTTCCCTTTTAGTTTCCTACAGCTATTAGGACCCCTTTTATTTGTTTTGTTTTACTTTTACCTTATTTTAGTTATTTTAACATCACCATCTTCGCTTTTTGTATAGGATTACAGTTGTTCTAGCAACTGTTGTTTCCTTAATGAGTTATACAGGTTATTAGTAGCCTAATCCCTGTTTCCTCTCTACTTCTCCTCACTCCTCTTATGATTAATTATTCATATTTCCCCAAGAGCTGATTCGCTACACCTTTCAAGCCAGACCTATGAGCTCTTGTTCTATGTAACTTAAATTGCATTACTGTCCACAGATTTTGAATCTTCCTCAGATGATGCAGTGAAAGCTCTTCATGTAAAGGACGGTACTGTTTCATTGGAAAGATGTGAACTAAGCGGATTCCATGCCAAGCTTCTCAATCCCACCTTCTCATTCTTGGCAATTGTTGTAGAGGTGCAACAGTACCTCACCATGAAATTTCACTGTGAAACTTTGATTTATCGCAACAGAATATCTCCTCTCAACCTTCATGTGTACCTGATTTTAAAGGATAAAAGACTTAAGGTAAAATCTAATGATAAGCTTTATGCACCATATGACTGTGTACCATATGACCACATATGTTGACATTCATTTACTTACAATTGCAGAATAATAACCAGCTACTTATTGGATGATTTTATTTGAAAGAGACAATAACCAAACTCTTCTGAAGGGCTAATTAAAATCTTGCCATTATAGTATTCCCTCAGGCCCCTCTTTTCACACAACAAAAGCAAACAAGACATATACAGAATATAAAGGATGCTATGTTTTCAAGTCATTTGAAGCCATTTAGCCTATTAATTTTCAAAGCTAAATAAATAATTAAATAAATACATCTGGAATATGTATGATACATGTATGAACCTCGATGATTATAAGTTAAATGTACCATTCAACAGGTTTCAGTATTTGAGATTTTAAAGGTGTTGTATGGCTTCAGATGACTTGGAATATAACAAATTATATGGACAATATAAGTAGATTTATCTTTTTGCTTTTGCAGAAAGCAAGTGTAACACTACTTCTGTAAGTACATGTTTAAATAACAAATAATTATGTCTATCACTGTTAGAAAGTGGAGGAGAAGGAGAGACATAATATGAAGATTTTAAAACCAACTCCAGATGAAGCCCTTAAAATCGATTACTGTTAT
>NW_015539928.1:59885-62533 GCF_001515605.1 Sinocyclocheilus anshuiensis
GGTGATTCTCGTTTATATCATGAAGCAGAGGTTCAAACTCCAGTCCAAACACCACTGGCCAAGAGCTTTGGGCTCTGCTCTCACGGAGAATATTTATTTATGTAGCATATTTTATTTTAGATCAACTAGAAACAATGTTTAATTTATAAAGTTTTATTTGAAGTCAATAACAATTGGCCGAAGCCAGTCAATGGTGAAAGTCTTTGCACGGAGACCCCGCCCCATTTTGGAGGTTCTACCCACTTTTGGAGTTCACGCCCTATTTTGGAGATCTCCGGTCTGCAGTTATATCTATTTGGTGAATTTTGAATGTCAATAACATGATTTCTGCATCTCTTTTGACAATGAAAACAACTGCAAAATGTTCTTTAAGAAGTCTGTAACATGACCCAGCCTTTGAAACTGAGGTAGAAGATTGTATTTATTTTAAACTAAATTATGTATTGGTTTAACCTTATATAGTATGTGTTCTATTATAGTTTTGTGGCTTAAACCACCATCAAAATGTTTGTCTAATCTGTAACAAGACACACCAATTGAAGTTGTGTAATAAAACTGTGTTATAAATTAATTGATTAAAAATTAGATTTTCAAACTCAAGTCAAAACAACTGCAAAACAACACTCTTTGCCAGTTTTGTCTTAATTGTTGAATTTCAATACCATGTTTTCTATTATAGTTCTGTGACTAAAACAAATATGAAAATGTTCTTATAAAAACAGTAACAAAGACATGAGGTTAATACAGAAGAGTGTATTCATTTTAAATTAATTTATTTATTGGTTTAAATTTCAATAGTGTGTTTTTTGGTGTCAAACTTCTGTGAAAACAACAAACATTAAAATGTTCTCACAAGGACCTGGAATAAGCCTACTGCATAACCACTAAATTATGGAATGATAATGATTTTTAATATTATTTTTCTTTTATTAATATATTTATTAATAGTAATAATATAATAATAACCACTATCACATATCTTGTTTACAATATTTC
The DNA here is from genome assembly GCF_001515605.1 of Sinocyclocheilus anshuiensis. NCBI lineage: Eukaryota > Metazoa > Chordata > Actinopteri > Cypriniformes > Cyprinidae > Sinocyclocheilus > Sinocyclocheilus anshuiensis. Next base: position 60,882 of record NW_015539928.1, read on the forward strand.
TTATTTAAATTCAAGTGAGCGTTATAAGTGTTTGTCTTTATATCTTTCAAAGAGCTTGGTGCACGTCGTGACTGTCATGTTAGCCTGATGGGACCAAACTTCCTCTGTAAGTGATTTTAAAGCATAAGACAGTACCCAGATTGGAAGACTACAATAAGATTTAACTTAATGAAAATTTGCTAGGCTACTATGAGATGTATAGCCCAATTGTTATATAATTCAGATGTATTTTTGTTACCTGTTATTTGTTTTTATGGTAGGCAAGAAGTGTATATTTTTAAATGTGATTGGTACATTTTACCAGTATTCACCATACCATCAAAAAAAAAAAAAAGGAAAAAAAAAAGGTAAAATATACCATATGAAAATAATTTAAGATTTTTTTTTCTTCTTAAAACACAAGATTTGGTTTTCAAACAGCCTTTTTCCAGGATCATCTTATAATCAGGGTAGTCTTATATTTGGGTCAATATGATATTTAATTTTTTTTGTGTCTTTATCATTCATTTCATGTAATTTATTTATATAGCACATAGCACAAATACAGGAGTTGACCACAGTGCTTTACAGAATATAAAACTAAGATACAGATAAAGAAGAAAAAAGAAAACAAAAAAAAATAAATAGAACACAATTAAGAATTGCTAAAAAGCTCGGGCCAGAAGATAAGACTTTAACTTCGATTTAAACTCATGCACAGAGTTTTTTTTATTGTGACAGGGATCTCAAATAAAAGGAAGACTGTTCCAGAGCCTAGGTCCAACAACGGCAAATGCACGATCCCCTCTTGACTTCAGTCGTGTTCGAGGCTGAGCTAGAGAGTAATTGTTTGCGGACCGCAGATGTAGCAGTTTTACTCTGGTTGTGTTTTGTTGTTCTCAATAAAGACAATGCGGGTGGAGGAAGTCTCAAGATGTTTTATTCTGCAGAAACACACAGAGCACAATTAAACTTTTTTGGGATACACCTCTCTCCCCTTCAGTCTGCCCGTACAGCATGGAGAAAGCAGTACTCTCATTTGAAGAGCGAGAGAAAGCACAACCGACCCCGTCAGCAGCATATGTGCTTCTCAAGATCTTAATTTACTCAATTAACAGTTACAAAACATAAGATCAATTAAATAAAGTAATAAATAAATTAAATAAGTCAAAAAATACATGTCACATTATATGGCATATGAAATAATATAAAATAAAGTTTCCTCACCACTTATTCGTATCAGTGAATAAATTAAATGGGGAAACAAATGTCAAAAGTTACAGATTTTACACAAAATAAAATCAATTTGACAACATCACGTTTGCATACAGACCTCACTCTTTTTTGTATTTATCAAACTCATGTAAACTTGATATTAAACACATTTCTCAATATATAAACAACAACCAACGTACATACCTGCAGAAACACACAGAGCACAATTAAACTTTTTTGGGATACACCTCTCTCCCCTTCAGTCTGCCCATACAGCATGGAGAAAGCTAGTAAGCAAACCCAATCTCAGTAAAACATTCAAAATGCAATTCATTGCATTAAATTTCATGACATCACAGTCTTACATTACACTTAAACATTATTTATCTCATGAAATTAATCGATGACATCGTTTACACTTGGAGGAATGCCCTTACCAGTACTCTCATTTGAAGAGC
>NW_015539928.1:63254-66203 GCF_001515605.1 Sinocyclocheilus anshuiensis
TTAATGTTCTAGGTTATACTAGAGAGTAATTGTTTGCGGACCACAGACACCTGACTGATGTGTTCAGATTTAAAAGTTCAGACATGTACGAGGGTGCAAGACCATTAAGGGATTTAAAAACAAACATCAATATTTTAAAATCGACTCTATGACGAACCGGCAACCAATTTAGGGCCATTAAAATAGGAGTAATATGTTGGCGTTTGCGGACTCCCGTTAGAAATCTGGCTGCAGCGTTTTGCACCATTTGAAGCCTTGTAATAGAGGACTGGGAAATCTAAAACCGGACTGAAATTTATCAAGGATAATATTTGCATCAAGGAATCTCTGTAATTGCAGTAGCACTGTTTTCTCTAGAATTCTAGATATAAAAGGTAAATTAGAAATCGGTCTAAAATTTGATAAATCAGTGATGTCCAAATTAGGTCTTCTCAATATTGGTCTCACCCTGGCATGTTTACAGAGAGCGGGAACAGAACCTGAGAGAAGGCTTTTGTTGATAATTAACAGGATCCATGCCCCAACAGGCATGGCTCTTTAGCCACTATATGTAATTTAAGTTTTACCTAATCTTAAATGCACCCTCTGCCTTCTTGTTTAAGGATAAAATAAATGCTTTCCTAGAATTTGGCCAAAACTGCTGTTTATCTGAGTAATATATGCGTACATATACATTTCGATATGCAGTTTTTGAATGTGCAGCCTACACTTTCTTATGTAATTCCAAAAGCCTGGACAATAATTTTGTTACATTATGAGTTGTGTTGTTATTGTTATTTGTATGTTCTTCCTATTCTCTTTGTGTGTCTTTTCAGTTAATAGATCCTCGCTAATTTTGCAATGGATGCGCCGCCTGTTAGAGACTCGCGCTCGTTTTGAAACGCCTCTTCTGCCATCCACAAGTGAGCAGATGAGACTTCGGCTCGGTCGCACAGTTCAGGGGCGCGATGCTGGTCTGACAGGTGGGGGGACCAAACTGAGTGTTGGGTTATAGTCAGTTTTAGTACCACTTTAATATGCAATGAATTATCAAAATGAAAACAACACAAAGAAAAAATAATATTTTCAGGAAATTAGTATTAACATAATTTAAGGAAAAATGTTATTGTTTATAGTTTTTGACACATGTAACATTGCAATTAATAAATGACAGGGGACCAGACTGCGACTATTTTTTTCTACCGGTGTGACTAAATTTTGTGAGCGGTTGCACTGGTGCGACCATCGCATTGTCCAACTCAAGCGAAAGTTGTCCATTGTCCAACCATCGCATTGTCCAACTCATTGTCCAACATAACCAAAATAAACTTTGTGGTATACACTTATGGGAAAAAAAAAAATTAGCACTATAACCAGTAGATGGCATGAGAGGAGCACTTATTGGCTCATCAGTCATTTATCTCTACTTGTTGCTTAATATTTAGAAATTATAAAACCACTATTATAAAATATCAAATCATCAAGAAATCATATTTTGTCAAATGTTGCACTTTTTTGTTTATGAAGTAAAAAAAAGTCACAAAGTGCAACAAGTAGCTACTCATACACACAATGAAATCATGAGTTTTATGTCAAAAACCAACAAACAACAAATACAATTAGCAGCACTATGCACCTTTTGTTTGCATAAACATTAAAATATTTATATTAATAATGATGGCCGGTTTTTAAACAAACAAAAAATCTTGGTTAGGCTCGGTTACTTAGGCCTACAGCATAACAGGTTAAAATCATTTAAATGTTTAACTTGGCAACAATGTAAAAACACATGCAAATGATGAACTTTTGTTCATTAAGCTGTAGGGGAAATTTTCAAAAAGTGTTCCCCCTCGGGAATTGCTGTTCCAGACTCTTCGTCAGCCACCAGATCAAAGACTCCTGCTAGTGTTTATTAAAGTTGTTTCTTACTCATTATGTGTTCAGTGTAGGAGAGACCTGCCCTTTTGTAATCTGTTCTCTCTGTTTTTGTTAAGAGTAGTTAGGTAAGGATCTTTGTATTTTTATTTTATGTTGAGCCCAGTGTGTTGTGATTGGCTAAACCGCCTCTAGTGCGTGTGCAGAGCAGGGGACGCGAGGAACACTATTGAGAACCGCTGCTTTAGAACATTGATTTTGAAACTTGTGAATCCATTAGAATCGTTAGAAGACAAAATCACGATTCATATATGAATAGATTTTTACGTGCACCTCTAGTTTTCTCTTCCTCTTCTCTAAAGCAGCGCGCACTTCTAGTTTTCTCTTCCTCTTCTCTAAAGCAGTGCATCGCCTCGCCCCCTTTGCTGCCTTTTCCCGAGGGCGGGGTTCATCTGGGTTTGTTACATCACGAACCCGGGAATTAACTTCTTGTAGTCCCTACCAGCCATTTTTGTAGGCATTAAACTGCCAGAATTTTAAAAGACGATATCTCTGTTTGCATTGAACTTTCAGCTTAGTAACTTTGCAGATATTGTTTATGCTCAAACAGCAACATTACACACTAACTAACGTTAAAAAAGTGAAATCGCAATGAACCACCCCTTTAAGAAAATGATAAAAATAATAAATTATAAGCATTTTATCGACTCCATAAACAACTCTACATAGGCCTTATTGTCCAAAGTGCTGAGATTTTTAGAATATAGAATACACTGTTTTCAGTATATCAATGATAATTTCGTCAACGAAGACGACGACAAAAAATATTAGTTATTAGTTAATTTTTCTGTGACTAAGGTGAGACGTTGACGAGCTAAAACTAATATCTGATGATAAAAACTATGACAAAATGTATGCCGTGTTTTCGTTAACAAGACGAGACGGGACTATAATGTTATTTGAGGACTACCGGACATTCAAAATGCATCCTATAGGCTACTGTCTTGTCCTTCAAAATGTCATTGGATTGCAATCGGATAAGGGGCGTTTGCATATTTAGACTCAGTATGGCAGCCGCAGTGGATGGATAGGCTA
>NW_015539928.1:68335-69354 GCF_001515605.1 Sinocyclocheilus anshuiensis
TTAAGAACCGCTGCTTTAGAACATTGATTTTGAAACTTGTGAATCCATTAGAATCGTTAGAAGACAGAATCGCGATTCATATATGAATAGATTTTTACGTGCACCTCTAGTTTTCTCTTCCTCTTCTCTAAAGCAGTGCATCGCCTCGCCCCCTTTGCTGCCTTTTCCCGAGGGCGGGGTTCATCTGGGTTTGTTACATCACGAACCCGGGAATTAACTTCTTGTAGTCCCTACCAGCCATTTTTGTAGGCATTAAACTGCCAGAATTTTAAAAGACGATATCTCCGTTTGCATTGAACTTTCAGCTTAGTAACTTTGCAGATATTGTTTATGCTCAAACAGCAACATTACACACTAACTAACGTTAAAAAAGTGAAATCGCAATGAACCACCCCTTTAAGAAAATGATAAAAATAATAAATTATAAGCATTTTATCGACTCCATAAACAACTCTACATAGGCCTTATTGTCCAAAGTGCTGAGATTTTTAGAATACACATTAGCTTGTTTTCAGTATATCAATGATAATTTCGTCAACGAAGACGACGACAAAAAATATTAGTTAATGAAAATTTTTTCTGTGACTAAGGTGAGACGTTGACGAGCTAAAACTAATATCTGATGATAAAAACTATGACAAAATGTATGCCGTGTTTTCGTTAACAAGACGAGACGGGACTATAATGTTATTTGAGGACTACCGGACATTCAAAATGCATCCTATAGGCTACTGTCTTGTCCTTCAAAATTTGCGTCCCTGTCACTGGATTGTAATCGGATAAGGGGCGTTTGCATATCTAGTCTCAGTATGGCAGCTGCAGTGGACTGATAGGCTACCAAAACGCGAACTAGCGATCTGAAACAATGGCCTCAGCACCCGAAGGGGTAGAGATAAGGTGACCAGACGTCCCATTTTTCCCGGGAGTCACAATTCGTTGTCGATTAACTTAAAGTCAGTGAGGGCGGGTTAGGCGGAATCGCGCTGATAGAAGTGCTCTCTCTCGCGCACGCTCCACTT
>NW_015539928.1:69561-76475 GCF_001515605.1 Sinocyclocheilus anshuiensis
CTAATTAATTACCTAGCCGTGTCATTAATGTTAACCAACAAAATATGTTAAATAGATATGTTAAGTAAACCTACTGTATCTAAAAAATGAGTTTAATTTGTATATCTTTCGTATTTGTCTAATTGTCTTATTCTGCTTCTTTTTCAAAAATTATAAATTATATATATTATATATATTATATATGAACAGCTATAATTTTTATAAGTTGCTCCCTATTCGCTACTGTTAAAGGGATAGTTCACCCAAAAATTAAAATTGTCATACTTTATTCAAGTTTTTCCAAATTCAATCCTTGATTCAAATTTCTCATAAGCTTAATTGATTTGGTCTAAACAGAGAAGAATTAATGACAATTTTTGTTTGAAGACTACGTATAAAATAGCTACCAAAATAAATTTTGGTAACTGCAGTTTGACTAAAAGTAATGACTAAAAGTTGACAAAAATGCAATGAATTTTCGTCGACTAAAACTAGACTAAAACTATGAAAGACTCAAATGACTAAAATGTTAATGACTATTTTTGTTTGAAGACTACATATAAAATAGCTAGCAAAATAAATGTTGGTAACTGTGCTTTGACTAAAAGTAATGGCTAAAAGTTGACAAAAATGCAATGACTTTTCGTCAACTAAAACGAGACTGAAACTATGAAAGACTCAAATGACTAAAATGTGACTAAGACAATTAAGCATTTTCGTCTCAAGATAAAGACTAAGACTAAATAAAAAATGCCTGTCAAAATTAACACTGCAGTATATCGATTAAGATTTACAACAAAATTCGATACGATTTTCACATTGGTCTGAACAAAAAGGCAGACAGGCTGAAGGAAAATGTATGGAACTCCACTGACCGCTGCTAACAAAGACGCACTGGGCTTAGAAACACTGCTTTATTAGGCATCACACTGAGAAAAGATGAAAAGAAAATGCCACTGAAACTTTTCTCAAGACAGTCGGTTCTCCCTTATGCATTCATCGCATTAATTAATTCATACATTCTTTAATTTAATTTCTTTCAGCATTCTGCCTTCCTCATTTTCACACAAAATGAACACTATGCTGCATGTTGCATGGATACTCGCCAAAACGGGCATTTTGATCTGATTTTGTGTGTATTTGGCCGTTTTAGCGCAATAAGACAAAAAGTGAACAGCACTGTCTGAAACGCGGCTCTCTCTGTGCGTGCTTTGGGTGTTCACCTTTATTTATATAGCGCTTTTAACAATACAGATTGTGTCAAAGCAACTGAACAGCATTAATTAGGAAAATAGTGTGTCAATAATGCAAAATGACAATAGTAAACACTAATTTTTCAGTTAAAGGCAGTTCATCATTGAATTCAGTGATGTCATCATCCAGCTCAGTTCAGTTTAAATAGTATAGTAGCAAGTACATCGGGTGTTATGAGAAGTGATCCCGGTTCCGGTTGGTCTAATTAATGCAGCCTAAAAATCCTTTAACGGATTTGAATATTAGAAGCGTATTAGTGTGTTATGTGTAAGGTGTGTACAGAACCCAGCGCTCAAGTACCGAATGTAGTTCTGTTTTGCGATGTCTTGCAGTTTAACATTTAAAATCATTTAATTGCTTAAATTGGCAACAATGTAAAAACACATGCAAATGATGAACTTTTGTGACGAGTCAAAAATAAAGCATTAAGCTGAAGGGGACATTTTCAAAAAGTGTTCCCCCTTGGGAATTTCTGTTCCAGACTCTTCGTCAGCCGCCAGATCAAAGACTCCTGCTAGTGTTTATTAAAGTTGTTTCTTACTTATTATGTGGTCAGTGTAGGAGAGACCTGCCCTTTTGTAATCTGTTTTTGGCTTGATGAGATGAGTCTTTATTATTTTTATTGCGTCTTACCCCTAGCAGACGTAATAATTTTAATTAATGTATTCATTTATTGTTTAATCTTTACCCAGGTCATGAGTCTGTAGAGACTGACACAGCACAGAAACAAGAAAGATGCAAAAATGGTGAAGGTAAACATTATTTATGGAAATATATCAGGCTGTTTCTATGCAGATTCTTCATTAAATATGTTGTTCATCCAGGCGCTGAGTTTGTGGAGAAGCACAGGACAGAGTTGATCAGAAGGGTCTCACTGGTGGAGCCCATTGCAGACGACATGAAACCTCTGATTGGTGATGAAAAATACCAAACCATCTTAAACTCAGAAACACCACAAGACAAAATGAGAAAGCTTCTGAACTTTCTCACAACAACTAAACTGAAAGATAAACTTTACCAAAGTCTTTTAAAAAATGAGCGCTTCCTTGCTGAAGAGTTGGAGTATTCTGAGTAAATGCTCTTCCAAGCATCAAAAGAATGAATTCATTATGGTTCATTATTATTTTACAGTAGACAGGTCATTAATAATATAATGTGGCCTGGGGTATAATAAAGCAGTAAGCCTCAAAAAGCCATGGTTTACAGTGAATTTATAATAGCTAAGGGGCATTGTTAGGTACGATGCGAAGCGGAGTGCCTAAAACCCCCTTAGCTGTTATAAATTCACTATAAACCATGGCTTCATGGGGCTTATTGCTTTTATAAAACTCAGGGAACCATGGTTACATAAGTAACCTGAGACGTTTTTTTAAAGTTTTTTTTACACTCAATGTCATTGTCAAGTTTTCAGATGAAAACCTAGGAATACATAAACGCAAATACTCTGAATTTGAACTTTGTGACTTCCTGAAAGATTTCGCACCTTACTATTGGAGAGATGTTTCCACAGTTAGGAAGATTAGACATTATTCTAAACGATATCCATTTGAATAATATATCTCTGTTTGTGCTAGAGCCACCAGCTTTAACAACTTATTTCAAAAGTCTTTATAAATTTCCTTAACTTGTTTGCATGTGTTTTGTAAAAATATAGTTTGACAGCTTATTTTACATATTTACTGAAAACTAATACATTTTTGTTGTTGTTCTTGAGGGATTAATATTGTTGCATATTTCTGAGTTACACACTTGTTCCCATTTTTTTCCCCTTAAGTTATATTTTGCTATAATTAAATGCTTATATCTGGACACATTTTTATAATGAACTGCTTTTTTATTCTTCATAGTGGCAAAAAAAGAGCTTGGTGACAAAGGATGCGGTGCAGTAGTTTGGGCAAACTCTTTGTCTTTAAATGATTTTGACATATCAGTAAAAACTGGGAAATAGTTACAAAATTATGCGTTTTCATTATGCCTTTTTAAAAATGATTTAATTATTTATTTTTTTCTTTCAGTTTGTATTCCTATAGTTCAAATGGTAGAGAATGGCAAATCACAGAAACACAAAGTAAATAATTTTATAAATTTTAAACACTATACGTACACTCATAGGTGGAAATCCCGGAGGGTTGCCCCCCCTAAAATTATGATTAAAAACCACACTGTGTATTGTAAATAACAATGTTTTATACTTTAAATAACTGTGTAACTAATAAAACAACACAAATGGGGCAAAAATGCCTTTTAAGTTTAGAAACATTTTGAGTCTCCCCCTCCCTTGCCTCACAGTGCTTTGGTCCAAATGCCTGCTTTCCTCTTTTACATCACCTACACCAGTGTTATCAAGTCCGCGGTTTTCCCGCGGAATTGGGCTACTTTAACACTGTTGCCGCGGGTTGTTTTTCATGTTCGCGGGTTTAAACGACCCCAATAACGTGATATTCAACCCCTAAAATGCAAATTTTACCAGGGGAACCCCACCAAAAACGTGTATTTTACCCCACCGGAATGGGATTTTTACAGGGGGATCCCCCTTGAAACATGATTGGGCTAGTTTAGGGCTAGTTTTGAGTAGCAATTGTGCGGATTTTGTCGTGAAAACCTGGCAACCCTGACCTACACACACAAGTCTGGTGAGAGAGAAGTCAATAGTTGTGGAACTCCAGTAAGTAAGGCTGTCAAGGAATAAGGCATTTTATTCACTTAAACATCGGATGAAGTGATTATTTTCTCTTTAATACATGATGCCAATGTATTTTTCAATGAGTCCGCTATGTTAGCAATAATAATGTTACCTGCTTGAGGGAAAGGGTTGCCAGATTTCCACAACAAAACCCGCTCAATTGCGACTCAAAACTAGCCCAAACTATCCGCGTTTCAAAAGGGGTTCCTCGGTAAAACTCGCATTCAGGGGGTTAAAATACACATTATTGGGTTGTATTGAAAAACAACCCGTGGCAACAGTGATAAAGTAGCCCAATTCCACGGGAAAACCGCACACTTGGCAACACTGTGACGGATAGTAATGTCTACAACGGACACGGGCGCTGACACCAACGCTGAACAACAATAAATACCATATTTGCATTATTGTAAGGGGTAGGTTTAGGGTTGGGGCAGGTGTAGACATTAATAAAACACAATCTAATAGGTAGCACATTTAATTTATTGTTAACTGAATCTATCCCTTCAGCCAAAAAACAAAACAAAACACAAAAAAACGGAAGAAATCTGTCATAAATTACCATAAATGGACAAGTAAGTGTGATGCCACTGTTCAGCTGGGATGTCAATGGCTGTGAAGTTCCCTTGTCACCCGCAGGATTCGCTGCGGTTGAATGATATTTTAACCCAATATCTCCTAGAGGGAATTTTTTTGGAACTCTATAATTGAGAATATTGACTGGAGAAGAGCCTGGTTAATTAATTTTAAATACTGTATTAATAATAAAATAAAATAAATAAACTTCAAAATGCTACATACCGTTTACCCTTCTACATATTTAATATCAAGATTCACTGACATTGATGATGTGTAATGCTGTTGTTGTAATAGGGAGAAAGAGATGCTGACTCACTTATTTTTTTACTGTAAAGTTGTAAACAGGTTTTGGATGGATTTGGCAGAGTTTATACATAATTTAATGAATATAAATTATTGCTTTACTTTAAAGTATGTTATATTGTATTATGAAAACCAAAGCAATACAGATTTAGAATTTCTTGATAACCTTTTTATTTTATTAGGAACATTTCACATACATAAACCAGAATATCTTAATTCATCTCCTGTGTTAAAATTGTTTTGTTATGATTTTTGACTTTTATATTTCTTCAATAAGACTGTTAAAAAATAAAAAGCATCTGACATTTTTAAAATACTATGATACAATATTCAATCCCCATGGTACTTTGTAATATCTTTATTTGTTAAAATTGAATGTGAGCTGTGCTTTTTTTATATATATAATTTGTTTATAATTTGTATTGTTATTAGATGAAAAGAGATGGCGCTGATGCTGATGGCTGCCTCTGTGGCGTGCTCCGCAGTTGTTTTTATGTTTTTGTTGTGTCTTTTTGTTCTGTCACTGTCATTCTGTTGCACTGTGGAAGCTTCTGTCACGAAAACAAATTCCTCGTATGTGTAAACATACCTGGCAATAAAGCTCATTCTGATTCTGATTTGTATGTTCCTTCTTTTTCTGAAATAAAAAAATACCTATTTTAACCTATAAATAAACAGTGCATCATGTTATAAAATTATTTTTTGCTGATATTATCACATTAGTAATATATTAAGTTAACAATGAAGTGTTCCTATGTTGAGATAAATTATTCCTTAACCGAGATACTAACGCTAACCTTGCTCCAAAGTCCATGCCTTCTCTTACTTCCATCTTAAAGCACAAATATGTTTTAGTCTGTGCAGTATACGGCCTTGTTTCAAGCCAGTCAACTATCAATCAACTATTTATTACACACAATTCAAAGAACATTTCCTGCCTTTACCCCAGCATTTACAAAACAATTACATAATGTAAATTGGTGTTTATATAAACTAAACAACTTTTATAAAACTTGTCTGCTTGTATCTAAGAAAAGCACAAGGTGTTAAGATCAAAAATGTTTCAGTAACACTCATTTGCTAACATACTATAGTTGCAATAGTTGTCTCCAAAGGAAAAATAATAATAATAATAATAATAATAATAATAGAAATGAGAAAGAATGGCATGACATGCATGTGCTGTGAGAGATCAACGAAAGCTCTGTTTAGTAAATGCTGCTCCATCTGAAAGCCTGTGAATATACCACATTTAATAACTACAAACTCACTTCATAACGTCAGTCCAGTGTTTGAAATAAATCCTTATGTGAGATGATGTGGCTTCTTACACAGAATAAGGCACGCAACATATTTCATAGTATTCTAAGCAGTGATAAAGGCTATGTCGATTAGCATTGTATTATTATATACTTTATTATAATACAAATTATAATAAGACGAACTCAGATAAACCATATATTGTCGTAGTCGTGTGTTTATTAGTCACGTTGAATCAATGAAAGCAGTTAAATATTCTGTTTATTCAGCAACCTCTATAGGGATCTGTGAGGGGTATAATAACAAATAAAAGAAGTATTTCAATAATCAAACATACTTCCTTACATATTACATGCACATATATAATTTTGAAATAAAGTTATTTAAATTTAAACATGTTAAAAAGTAATGTTTATCTAACCAATTTTTTGGCACTGTGTCCCATGTGGCTTTGCTTCCTAAAAGGATTTCCCCACACCCACCAAAAAGGCCACATCCACTTTACATTTAGACATTTAGCATACACTTTTATCCAAAGTGACTTACAAATGAGGACAATGGAAGCAATCAAAATCAACAATGCAATGATATGCAAGTGCTATAACAAGCCACTGTTAGCTTAACGCAGTACACATAGCAAGGTTTTTTTTATTTTTATTATATAATAAATAAAAAGAAAACAGAATATAAAAAGAATAGAGCAAGCTAGTGTTAGAGGCCTTTTTCTGCTTTTGTTAATTGTATAATAAATAAAAAGAAAACAGAATACAAAAAGATTGCAGAAGCAAGTGTTAGTTTTTTTTTAAAGAAAACAAGTAGTTAGTAAATAAATAGAGTGCAAGTCTAAAAGGGGCAA
>NW_015539928.1:78409-78644 GCF_001515605.1 Sinocyclocheilus anshuiensis
CTGAAGTAATTAATTTAGGTAAAGGGGTGCAGAGCCAGTGGTGGTTTTGTAGGCAAACATTAATGCCTTGAATCTTATGCGAGCAGCTACTGGTAGCCAGTGCAAATTGATGAACAGAGGTGTGATGTGCATTCTTTTCGGCCCATTAACAATTCATTTTGCTGCCGTGTTCTGTATTAATTGTAAAGGTTTGATAGAACTGGCTGGAAGACCTGCCAAGAGAGCATTGCAATAG
>NW_015539928.1:80017-81782 GCF_001515605.1 Sinocyclocheilus anshuiensis
TTAGATGTTGTGACTTGGACACCTCACCTCTCCAAATTATCCTCAAGGACCTATCTGAGAGATAAGACTCAAACCACTGGAGTGTGGTTCCTGAGATGCCCTTTGCCAATAGTGTTGACAGGAGGATCTGGTGGTTAACCGTGTCAAAAGTAGAAGACTTTAGACTCTCATTTCATAGAACAGACATGTCAGGTGATATTATATATGTATTTTAATAAATAAAGGAGTGGTGAGAGGTCCAAAAATGTAGTTTGTTGCCTGAGGGCAACACCATGCCATAGAGCAGTGGTCTCAAACTCAGTTCCTGGAGGGCCACAGCTCTTGCAGAGTTTAGCTCCAACCAGCTTCAAATCACACCTGCTTAGGTGGCAGTATAAGTCGTGCTATAGGTTGCATCATGCTTCGAATTTAAATGACAGACTAACAATCTGACACTGCGCGCTTCATGCTGTCTAACCATCTCTCCACTATTAGCTATTTATGGTGCAATGTGTCTGCTTATTGTATATATAAAATACAAGAAGTTTACATCAGTAGTCCCATTGTCTAACAATGTCTTTATACTATGTGCAAATATATACATAGATAGAGTGTATCTTATATATGTACACACACAAACACACACATAATATTTTGCTTTTTGCACAACTTTATACAAATGTATACATTTGATTGATTTTTATAACTTTAATGTACTTGTGCATCAGACACTAGGAATATACAAGTATTGGATCGGGACTCAGTATCGGTAGATACTCAATATTCAATGACTCGGATCGGATCGGGGGCACTAAAAACTGATGGGGACATCCCTAAAATATATTTATTACAATACAACACAAATATAAATTACAGTAACAAATCCACAATTACTTTGTGCAGTCACTATATAGATTGCAGGGCATTTGATAATGTTTGATAACATCACTAAATCTAAAATATATACTGATTAATTACAACCCCAATTCCAGAGAAGTTGGGACGTTTTGTAAAATACAATATCATCAAAAATCTGTGATTTGTTCATTCTCTTTAACTTTTATTTAATTGACAAAGGTACAAATAAAAGATTTCCAAAGCTTTCACTGACCAACGTAAATGTATTTTGTAAATATGAACAAATTTTGATTTTGATGGCTGCAACACACTCCAAAAAATGTGGAACAGAGGCAAAATAAAAGTGAAAAGGTTATAGAATATCCACGTTAAACTGTTTTCAGTTCACAGTAAGCAGGTGAATTGGTAATAGGTCAAGGTGTCATGTTTGGGTATGAATAGTGATGGGACAATTTATACCACAGCTCCGATGCTCCGACGCAGTTTTCAAACCACTATTGTATCACACACTGTGCCGATGCTTATATCGAAATGACAACACCACGTGATTGATGATGTTTGAAGCTTCGAACGTCATGCAGTATCAGAAGGTCGGGACAACTGGTTTGAGAAAAAACTGGCGCTTCACGATTCCACCTGATGCATAAAAGGATTATTCAGTCATTTTGAGGGCTGTCAGTAGGACATTTAATCATGTTTATAACTGGGGTCTCAGAGATCCCGAACACACCATAAGGGTATAACAGCTCACACAATTTATTTTTTTTCAGCTACCCACGTCAATTATTAATTATGATCACGTTTGTGTATTTTATATTATTGATCGATATGTGAATCCGTTGACCAAGCTATACATGACACGAGTTGTGGTCTCATTGGCACAAATTAATTTAGATGAGATTATATCAGATTAGATATTGTATTGATC
>NW_015539928.1:84091-88222 GCF_001515605.1 Sinocyclocheilus anshuiensis
AACCACAAGCAGTTCTGTCTTAGCCAGGTTGAGTTGAAAGTGAAGTTGAAAGGTCTGTCATCCAACAATAAATGTCTGTTAGACATGCTGAGATGCGAGCAGCTATCGTCGGATCATCAGGATGGAATGAGAGGTAGAGTTGAGTGTCATAAGCATAGCAGTGATATGAAAAGCCATGTTTCTGAATGACAGAACCTAGTGATACCATGTAGACAGAGAAGAGAAGTGGTCCAAGAACTGAGCCCTGAGGCACCCCAGTAGTTAGATGTTGTGACTTGGACACCTCACCTCTCCAAAATATCCTCAAGGACCTATCTGAGAGATAAGACTCAAACCACTGGAGTGTGGTTCCTGAGATGCCCTTTGCCAATAGTGTTGACAGGAGGATCTGGTGGTTAACCGTGTCAAAAGCAGAAGACTTTAGACTCTCATTTCATAGAACAGACATGTCAGGTGATATTATATATGTATTTTAATAAATAAAGGAGTGGTGAGAGGTCCAAAAATGTAGTTTGTTGCCTGAGGGCAACACCATGCCATAGAGCAGTGGTCTCAAACTCAGTTCCTGGAGGGCCACAGCTCTTGCAGAGTTTAGCTCCAACCAGCTTCAAATCACACCTGCTTAGGTGGCAGTATAAGTCGTGCTATAGGTTGCATCATGCTTCGAATTTAAATGACAGACTAACAATCTGACACTGCGCGCTTCATGCTGTCTAACCATCTCTCCACTATTAGCTATTTATGGTGCAATGTGTCTGCTTATTGTATATATAAAATACAAGAAGTTTACATCAGTAGTCCCATTGTCTAACAATGTCTTTATACTATGTGCAAATATATACATAGATAGAGTGTATCTTATATATGTACACACACAAACACACACATAATATTTTGCTTTTTGCACAACTTTATACAAATGTATACATTTGATTGATTTTTATAACTTTAATGTACTTGTGCATCAGACACTAGGAATATACAAGTATTGGATCGGGACTCAGTATCGGTAGATACTCAATATTCAATGACTCGGATCGGATCGGGGGCACTAAAAACTGATGGGGACATCCCTAAAATATATTTATTACAATACAACACAAATATAAATTACAGTAACAAATCCACAATTACTTTGTGCAGTCACTATATAGATTGCAGGGCATTTGATAATGTTTGATAACATCACTAAATCTAAAATATATACTGATTAATTACAACCCCAATTCCAGAGAAGTTGGGACGTTTTGTAAAATACAATATCATCAAAAATCTGTGATTTGTTCATTCTCTTTAACTTTTATTTAATTGACAAAGGTACAAATAAAAGATTTCCAAAGCTTTCACTGACCAACGTAAATGTATTTTGTAAATATGAACAAATTTTGATTTTGATGGCTGCAACACACTCCAAAAAATGTGGAACAGAGGCAAAATAAAAGTGAAAAGGTTATAGAATATCCACGTTAAACTGTTTTCAGTTCACAGTAAGCAGGTGAATTGGTAATAGGTCAAGGTGTCATGTTTGGGTATGAATAGTGATGGGACAATTTATACCACAGCTCCGATGCTCCGACGCAGTTTTCAAACCACTATTGTATCACACACTGTGCCGATGCTTATATCGAAATGACAACACCACGTGATTGATGATGTTTGAAGCTTCGAACGTCATGCAGTATCAGAAGGTCGGGACAACTGGTTTGAGAAAAAACTGGCGCTTCACGATTCCACCTGATGCATAAAAGGATTATTCAGTCATTTTGAGGGCTGTCAGTAGGACATTTAATCATGTTTATAACTGGGGTCTCAGAGATCCCGAACACACCATAAGGGTATAACAGCTCACACAATTTATTTTTTTTCAGCTACCCACGTCAATTATTAATTATGATCACGTTTGTGTATTTTATATTATTGATCGATATGTGAATCCGTTGACCAAGCTATACATGACACGAGTTGTGGTCTCATTGGCACAAATTAATTTAGATGAGATTATATCAGATTAGATATTGTATTGATCCCAGATTGATTCCACTCTTGAATGTCACAGTCACAGACTTCCGAAGCTTTGTTTGGTCACATGCTTTTTCAAACCATCCTCTGCTCCGCTATGATTTGTCAGTAATGGTGGAGAAAACAAAGTCCGACCACCAGATGCCGCTAATGCACACTGTGTTAAAAGCTTTGAGTAATGAACTTTTTTTCGGCACAATTTCACGAAAGCCTCAAACGCTTCAGAAAGCCTCGGTTTCCCATCACTAGCAGTTATTGTTAGATTAAAAATACTCAACATGCAGATGCGCTCTGACCTGCCTCCTATTTCTGACAAGCCCTTATCCATGTTTATTTTACGTGATCCAAAAAATGGTTGTGTATGGAACCTAAAAGAAGATCATTTGAGAGAGAGCTCAGCTCAGGCATTTTTGACCCAACATCTTAAATTTGAAGGGAAAATAACTTAATTTTCTAGACTATCATGCAGTGAGTTCTTGCCCTGCATCATGTTTGTCAACAGTCAACTTTATGAAATGTAAGATGACGTACAGGTCTGGGGTGGGGCAGGAAACTTTGTTTGTGACAGGCTTCCACAGAGTGCATATTAATACATATACTGACACTGACCATGACCTGTCTGAGGATGATGTCCAGTCCACTCTAGAAAAAAAAAAGATCCTCATCAACCCAGTGCACCTGATTGTAAGAATCCAAATAGTACTGCTTATACTCTTCCAAAGGTTGGTCATTTTGAAGCAGACAGACCTTGTGGGTGAGTGTAGAGAACTCTGCTGTTAAATCCACGGTGAGGTCTTGTGTTCTGTCATGGTGGGTCAGGCATTGTGAGGAGGAAGGATCTGTTTGTAGCACTATTAATAATTATTAACAGAGAAAAAGAAATGGCATATGGCAGCGTAAATGCCACAAGACAAAAAAAAACTGAACAAACTGAGGGCATGATAGACAGATGGTGTTTTTACAGGGGGTAAAACAAGAAAAAGGTGTGTAACATAATTAGTGTCTTTGGCAACAAATGAGAAGCGGGAACAAGGAAAACAAAGGAAGCAAGAAAAAAAAACAGGATAACCAGGTCAAACAAACTAGAACCATGAAACTGAGCATAACTGTGACAAATATGCTCCATCAGTGACAGAAATGGAGAGGGAAATAACAAATCTTGGGAGAAACCAGGCTCAGTCTACTCATTCTACTGTATGGATGTAAATTGACTTTCCCTTCAGCCTGAGGCTTATTCATTTCACTTTTGGTGTGAAAAGGCTTTTATATTTGCCAAAAATATAACTTTTTTTATTTTAAAAACAAACAAGCAAGCCCTGTCCAGATTTAAAAAGTAATGCAAAAGTAACGTAATGCATTACTTTCCATAAAAAGTAACTAAGTAACGTAATTAGTTACTTTTTTATGGAGTAACGCTATATTGTAATGCATTACTTTTAAGAGTAACTTTCCGCAGCACTGCATGATGTTTGAAGCTTCGAACGTCATGCAGTATCAGAAGGTCGGGACAACTGGTTTGAGAAAAAACTGGCGCTTCACGATTCCACCTGATGCATAAAAGGATTATTCAGTCATTTTGAGGGCTGTCAGTAGGACATTTAATCATGTTTATAACTGGGGTCTCAGAGATCCCGAACACACCATAAGGGTATAACAGCTCACACAATTTATTTTTTTTCAGCTACCCACGTCAATTATTAATTATGATCACGTTTGTGTATTTTATATTATTGATCGATATGTATCCGTTGACCAAGCTATACATGACACGAGTTGTGGTCTCATTGGCACAAATTAATTTAGATGAGATTATATCAAATTGATCCCAGACTGTTTGCACTCTTGAATGTCAGACTTCCGAAACTTTTGGTCACGTGCTTTTCAAACCATCCACTGCTCCGCGAGGATGTCAGAAATGGTGGAGAAAACAAAGTCCGACCAGCAGATGTCGCTAATGCACACTGTGTTAAAAGCTTCGAGTAATGAACCATTTTTTGGCACAATTTCATGAAAGCCTCAGTTTCCTATCACTAGGTATAAAAGAAGCATCTCAGTCTTTGCAAGCAAAGCTGGATCATGGCTCATCACTTTGTGCCAAATTTCATGAGAGAA
>NW_015539928.1:88284-89912 GCF_001515605.1 Sinocyclocheilus anshuiensis
AAGGAGCATCTCAGTCTTTGCAAGCAAAGCTGGATCATGGCTCATCACTTAGTGCCAAATTTCACGAGAGAAGTATCAAACAAATCAAAAATCACATTTCGCAATGCAAAATTGCAAAGAATTTAGGTATTTCACCAAGTACCATACATAATATTGTGAAAAGATTCAGGGAATCCAGAGAAATCACAGTACATGTAGGGCAAGGCTGGAAACCTCAGGTGAATGTGCTTGACCTTTGAGCCCTCAGCTGGCATTGCATGAGAAACCGTCATCCTGCGGTGTTAAATATAGCCACATGGGCTCAGGAGTACTTCAGAAAACCACTGTCATTTACCACAGTCTGCTGCTGCATCAAGAAATGCAACTTGAATATCTGTTACTCTGGGAGAAAGCTATACATCAATTCGGGTTCTCTGCGCCAGAGCTCATCTCAGACTTGTCAACAAGGCAGTGGAAATATGTGCTGTGCTCAGATGAGTCCACATTTCAACTTGTTTCCGAGAAAAATGCATTCCGAGTTCTCAGTCCCAAAGACCAAAGGGACCATCCAGACTTTCATTAGCGAAAGAAGCAAAAGCAAATGTCTGTCATTATATGGGGGTGCAGCAGAGCAAACGGCACGGGTGACTGGAATATGTGTGACGGTACCATATACTGCGATTGAACAGAGACATATACTGCTATCAAAATTATGTCTTTCACGGGAAGTCCATGACTATTATACATTGTTCGAATTGAAGGGGGCCTGGGTCCCAGAACTCCCGTAAGCATTAAGGGACCCCCCATAACACCCAAAAAAATGAAGTTGGGGGGGGGGTCCCTGGTTTTTCAATAAAATTATAATACGTTAAACATGAAACTAGTGAAAATTAAAATTAAATTAAAAGTTTTCATTGCTGCATTAATTTAGACCTGCTCATGCTCTATCGTATTTATTTTTACTCGTTTTTACAGCGTTGCACATTATAACCAAATACACGCGATTCTGTTGAGCTTAGGAATGCAATGGCCAATCAGAGGCGTTCAGATGAATCGTCGCTGAAACCTCAGAGTTTTGTTCACTGCGCGTGTGTGCTGAATTCATTCTGACTGAAACTCATGAATTATCTCATAAACAACAAAGTGCAGATGTACGTACGATGTAAGAAAGAGATTAATTTATCATACAGTGTATGGACAGCTTCATTGATTATAAGAGGAGCTATGAGTGCTTAAACACTAGCTAAACTGAGGTCTGTGATAATATTATTTAATGTGAATATTCTTTGCTCGCTTTCTCCATAATTTACTCACTGTTTGAATAACTGTGGAAATGCAAGTGTTATAATTAGTAACTTAGAATGTTTTTATTAAACTGTGATCACATTAAATACAAATTCAGTCGTATTAAAATATTTCATGACAACTTATCTGGTACTTGTCTAAACAAACAGGTTTATGATGCGTGTAGTTAATAGATTACACTAACATTAGGCTAGATATTTAATTACTTGCTTAGTGATTGTTTGGTACACCTAATTAACTGATATTTAATACGTTTTTATCGTAGAAATGAGGTTTTCTCAGCGATAACGAGGATAAGACGAAATATATGAATCATATGTATATAAAATGGGGGGGGGGGGGGG
>NW_015539928.1:90307-92002 GCF_001515605.1 Sinocyclocheilus anshuiensis
ATATGTGTGAGGAGGGGGGGGGGGGGGGTGAATGTGAGTGAATGTGCCAGACCGGCCAGCAGATCTGTCTCCTATTGAAAATGTATGGCTCATCATGAAAGGAAGAATCAGACAACTACAATCACAGACTGCTGAGCAGCTGAAGTCTTGTATCAAGCGAGACTGGACAAAAATGTTGCTTGCAGAACTTCCTAAATTCCTAAACAACTAAACATTGTAATTAAAATGACTGTTGATGTACCAAAGTGTTAAACGCGCCTCTGTCCAAACTTTTTTGGAGTGTGTTGCAGCCATCAAAATGTGTTCATATTTACAAAATACATTTACGTTGGTCAATGAAAACTATGGACATTTTTTCTTTGTACTTCTGTCAATTAAATAAAAGTTGAAGAGAATGAACAAATCACAGATTCTTAACTTTATTGCATTTTACAAAATGTCCAAACAGATTGTGATTATTTCTGGGAACTTTTTAACTGCAGGCAGACATTATGGTACACAGCAAATATTTTGAGTGTCCCTTATTTACTTAAAACGGTTTACGGAGAACAGTGCACTATTGCAGACTTATATAGAGGTTTTAATCACATTTTAATATAGTCAGTCATGAACTAAAGCGGGCCGGTCTAAGACATGAAACTCTACGGCTAAAAATGAGTCTCACTCCGGCCCTGACACAATTGCACAACTCCAAAAGCCGAACTAATAAAATAAGTAATTAAAGAATAAGTTAATCTACACAGGAAGTATCTTACAGGAAGAAACGGGGTTTAAAACATTGTGATAACGGCTGCTTACATTTGATGGCAGACTAACTTAAGTCACGCAGCAAAAAGTGGTGTAAGAGCAAATTGTGACAGGGTGGACGAGAAAAAAAAAAAAAAAAAAAAGGCATCACCACAATAAAATTAGATGTAAACTAAACTGTATATTAACACGATCGCATATTAAGTATTTACAACATTAGACTCTTTAAACGAGAAAGTGGGTGGCTTTTGAAAGAGCCTTTGTGTGTGAGAGCTGGAGCGGAGCTCTACTTGGAGCTGGTGTATTTGGTGACGGCCTTGGTGCCTCAGACACGGCGTGCTTGGCCAGCTCTCCGGGCAGCAGCAGACGCACGGCGGTCTGGATCTCTCTCGAGCTGATGGTGGAGCGCTTGTTGTAGTGAGCGAGACGAGACGACTCACCGGCGATGCGCTCGAAGATGTCGTTGACGAAAGAGTTCATGATGCCCATCGCCTTGGAGAAGATCCCGGTGTCAGGATGAACCTGCTTCAGCAATTTGTAGACGTAGATAGCGTAGCTCTCTTTCCTGGATCTCCTGCGCTTCTTTCCTCTCTTCGCTGCAGTCTTAGTGACGGCCTTTTTTGAGTCTTTCTTAAGCGCGGACTTTGCTGCTTCAGGCATAATTATGCCGTTATAAGAATAGTTTCACAAACCAATACTTTTCTCGTCGCTTTCAGGGGTTTTTATTCACTTCTCTATGCTAATCTTCAAAGCTTAAAGGAACATTCTGATTGCGTGATTTGTTTGGCCCAACCCAAAATACGTATTTTATTGGACAACTCAAGGCTTGTGAAGACCTATCACAAGCTGTTAAATGATAGCCCCGCCTATCGCTCCACGTGTGAACGACATCCCACTCGACTCGGTTTCCCTTGTTTCATTTCCCGCTTTTTTTTTTTTTTTTTTTGA
>NW_015539928.1:92209-94486 GCF_001515605.1 Sinocyclocheilus anshuiensis
GACGAGACGACTCACCCGCGATGCGCTCGAAGATATCGTTGACGAAAGAGTTCATGATGCCCATCGCCTTGGAGAAGATCCCGGTGTCAGGATGAGCCTGCTTCAGCACTTTGTAGACGTAGATAGCGTAGCTCTCTTTCCTGGACCTCCTGCGCTTCTTTCCTCTCTTCGCTGCAGTCTTAGTGACGGCCTTCTTTGAGCGCTTCTTGGGAGCGGATTTCGCTGGATCTGGCATAATGCTATCTTCAGAAACACTCCAAGTTGAATGAACTTCTCCAAAACACTGAAACACTCAAATCTGAATAATATTCTCCAGAACACACGGGTCTTTATGCACAGCTCGCCTTGGAGAAGATCCCGGTGTCAGGATGAACCTGCTTCAGCAATTTGTAGACGTAGATAGCGTAGCTCTCTTTCCTGGATCTCCTGCGCTTCTTTCCTCTCTTCGCTGCAGTCTTAGTGACGGCCTTTTTTGAGTCTTTCTTAAGCGCGGACTTTGCTGCTTCAGGCATAATGATGCCGTTATAAGAATTGTTTTACAAACCAATACTTTTCTCGTCGCTTTCAGGGGTTTTTATTCACTTCTCTATGCTAATCTTCAAAGCTTAAAGGAACATTCTGATTGCGTGATTTGTTTGGCCCAACCCAAAATACGTATTTTATTGGACAACTCAAGGCTTGTGAAGACCTATCACAAGCTGTTAAATGATAGCCCCGCCTATCGCTCCACGTGTGAACGACATCCCACTCGACTCGGTTTCCCTTGTTTCATTTCCCGCTTTTTTTTTTTTTTTTTTAGAAAACAATGGCTCTCTCCAAACGTTGTGCATGATAGAGTAACTTTAAAACCTTTATTCACCCATTTTCGGATTTTTGGAGGAGAGCAATAAGGATCAGAAGTGTTTAAAATCCCACCAAAACGTTACTGATGCATGGAACTATAAATACGGGCTAACTACACTATACAACTATATTGGTCCTCTACTTTTGAACTACATAATTTCTAAATAAAAGCTCTTTTGACGTTTGTGTAATATTTACATTTACATTTAGCAGACGCTTTTATCCAAAGCGACTTACAATTGAGGAATACAACAAGCGATACATCACAAAGAGGCAAATAAACACAGGGAGTGCTCATGATACAAAGTTGCTGACATTGTTCAGATTAGTACAAGTACTAGACATGAGGAATTAGGAAAGAGAAAGCAAAGGGTTTTTTTTTTAAATGATGCAGTCAAATGTTGACGAAAGAGATGAGTTTTCAGCTGTCGTTTAAAAAAAACAGTCAGAGGTACAGCATTCCGGATGGGGGAGGGGAGATCATTCCACCAGTCAGGAACTGGTGAAGGAGAATGTTCTGGAAAGTGATGTTGTGCCTCTGTGATGGTACCACGAGGCTACGCTCCCTTCTAGATCTCAGGCTTCTGGAGGGGGTGTAAATTCGTAAGAGTGAGTGGAAGTAGGAGGGTGCTGAGCCTGTCTGTGGCTGTTCCGTATGCAAGCATCAATGACTTGAATTGAATGCGAATATAAATATAATTTTCGCTCTTGTCTGATTTGTGTGCAGTATCACTCCTGCTCTCACCGTCGTATCATACTGATCCAAAAGTCTTTACTCTTGTCTTTGTTTCATGGTGGGTAATATAATAATATAGTCTAACTTTGTGCTTTGTACACCGTAATAGCACTTTAAGAAATCCAATCTTGAGAATCAATTACAGATTAAAGACAACGGAAAATAAATGTGGACAGCTTCACTAAAACGCTATTTAGAAGTAATTCTAGAGAACATGTTTTATGGTCAGTTAGCTACTTGTGCAAGGTTGTTAGATTTGTTTATCACGCAAAACCTTACGGTGACACGCGGCGCCCCCATACTACAGCAGGACAATGAAATATGCCATCCTGCAGAGTATACGTAGATGGTAAGAATAAATGGTATCGACTCTGTAACATGTATGGAAAATAATCTTTATATAAAAATAGATTATCCGTGTCTGCGTGTAAAATTATACATTAAAACAGAGCAACAGAAAATACTTTAAATAAATTCATTTACTGCAAGGGTGCAACGACGCCATCTATTCACTAGGAACAGTATTAAAACTGAAACTCTTTTAAGTGCAATTTATGTGGCTCTTAAAAGAGCCTTTGAGTTCCGTTATTGGTGATGAACCGGTATATTTAAGCGCGCTCGCCACGGATGCGGCGGGCCAGCTGGATGTCTTTGGGCATGATGGTAACTCTCTTGGCGTGGATAGCGCACCGGTTGGT
>NW_015539928.1:94524-97513 GCF_001515605.1 Sinocyclocheilus anshuiensis
TGAAGTGAAGTTAAATTAAACATGTTTTGAACATTAAAGGGATGCTGTTTTACTTGGACACTATAGCCCAAGATCCCACGCACATTTTTTCTTTCTTCCTTGTTTTTCACGTGATCTCACCTTCATTTTCTTTAGGATGATGTGGAGAACAGGTTATTCTGAGCAAACATGCTTAGTTTCATTTATATAGTTGATATTTTTAGGCAAATAAGAGGTTACAAAAAGTATTACCAGTAAAAAAAGGTGATGGTAGAAATTATAGTATCTTTAATTTGTTACAACAAAGGAATACTAACATGGTAACTTCTGACCAAAAAGAGGGGCAATTAAGAAAACTTTTTCTTAGCTATTCACATTTCCCAAATTTGAGCAAGTAGGCTATTGCTTTGAAAATAACAATCAAATCAAATCTTCACTTGGATTAAATGGATTCTTCCCTTCTGTTCCTTCTAATCATATCCAGCGCAAATTTCTGTACACTGTAATATTTTCTTCAACTATTATGTATGTCCCACCTGACCTGCCATTTCTTCATCGTTTCATTTTTGATCATTGCCTTAATAACTTCTTTACCAAAGGGAATGTTTATAACATCCAGGATGTTTCCCACCAGCACTGCACATTATGTCTCCCTCATCAACACACCTGATTCAACTCTTCAGCTCATTAGAGACTGCAAGACCTGAAGTGGGTGTATGTCAGATAAGCGAGAGATACAAAATGTCCAGACTCCAAAACATAAAATGGGAACATGGTTGGGAACCCCTGCTGCACTACAGCAGTGGGTGGTCTTCATAGTAAACTTTTGTAACCCACAATAAAATATGGTTTAAATGAGTATAGCTGTATGAATTTCTGATGCTCAGGAGGAGAATTAGAATTAGAATTAAAAAATTCTAAACAGGGGTTGTCAGCTCTGGTCCTCAAGGTCCTGCAGAGTTTAGCTCCAACACTAATCAGTTGAGAACCCCTTATTTTAGAATTGGATGTTCTCCTCCTGAGCATCAGAAATTTATTCATCTATTATAATTGTATTTTTTGTTTTATAACCCCTGCTCTAAACCATCAGCCATTTCAACAGAGGAATGAAGGCTGTGATGTTAACGTTGCCCACAAGAGGGAGCCATAGGATAAGGAATCGTATCACGCACACAAGCACTCAAGCTCTGACAGGTTGGATGGGAACGACAGGCATTTCCAGGTTTCTCCAGAAATGTTCCCTTGGGTTCAAGCGCAAGCTCTGGCTGAGCCACTCAAAGACATTCACAAGAGTTTTTCATAAGCCACTCTTGCTCGCGGTGTGTTGAAGGTTCAAAAGGTGAACCTTTTGCCCTGTCTGGGGTTTTGAATGCTCTGGACTAGGTTTTCATTGAGCCTCTCTCCATATGTTGCTGTTGAACGATGAGCAGTGCCTGCTTTCCTCCATTCATGATGCTTGGAACTGATTTTTTATTTACTTTTATCAAAATTCCATGTGGGTTTTTCATGTGTCTTCACTGAGATTATTTGAGTCTGGCCAGACCACCATAAAGCCCAGATCGGTGGAGTGTTGCAGTGACATTTCTCCGTTCTCCATATATGATCATGGAGGTCAACTAGAGTGGCCATTAGCTTCTTGGTCACCAGTCTAACCAAAGCCCTTCTCCGTCGATTGCTCAGTTCACTAATTTAGGCTATTTATAGAACGTGCTTTGCAGGCGACTCAGAGACTCCATGCGGGCTACCAGGTGCCCACGGGCACCATGTTGGTGACCACTGTGTTAGACATTTTATTGAGAAGTGTGTGCCTTTTCTATTCATACCCATTTGATTGTATTTGCCACAGATGAACTCCACTCAAAGTATAACAAGTGTCCCAGAAAGGGTGTGAATACTTACACAGAATAATTATCTCAGAATTTGTTGAACTTTTTTTTGTTGTTGTTGCTTTGCCTTTACTATGGTGTATGGAATATAGAAAATAGACTTAAAGGGGTCATATGATGCTGCTAAAAAGAACATTATTTTGTGTATTTGGTGTAATGAAATGTGTTTATGCGGTTTAAGGTTAAAACACGGGCTTGCGGCAAACACACGTGGAGACTCCGGGCTGGACTCTGCTTCGTCCACGGTGAAAGCCGATCCGGCGATCCACAGCGCAAAGTTGATGTATTTCCTCAGCGACCAGCACGGATCAGCTCCAGGCATGACGAAGCGGATATCGTCCTCTTTTGGAAGACCAAACAAAGTAGTTTCCCTTTCACAACGAAACACACAGCGCCTTCACGACATGGAGTCGGCAGCAACAAAACTACAGCGAGAATAAAAGTTACGCCTTCTTTCTTTGTGTGAACATTTGGGCGGCGTTATGCAAATCTTCCCACATAGTGAGGTAGACATGTGGGGGCGTGTTAGAACGAGCCGTTTTAGGTAGGTGTGGCTGACTCTTAACTTTTATAAAGAATATCTCTTTGGATTTGAGACTTTAGTCTTTGCAACTTTACAGATCTTCTTTATGCACCAAGAGCTTGTAACACTCCAAAGAGAAAGGAAACATTGAAATCGCATCATATGACCCCTTTAAAGTTAGTGCTGGGAATTGATTCGATCAAGGGGATTCGACTCCTCATTCAGAGCCTTTTTCAGTTCAACAAAGTTGAACTATGGGTGCCTCTCAAACGGAAGGCTGCTTCCTACGAAGGCTGCACACGTTTAAATTCACGAAAATAAACTGAAAGGAAACGAGTCGGTACTGATTATCTGAATTTTAGGATGCAGCCTTCCGTTTGAGAAGCACCATTCACCTCCCTCATGCTCGCTAAAAGCCGTAATTACGAGAGTTGTAAGATAAAAGATTATTTTTATATTTTTATTACCATTCGCCTCCCTCATGCTCACTAAAAGTGATTAGAATTCTGATTAGTTTCCTAAATCGGATAGATAGTCTTAATGAACCAGTTAAAAAAAAAAACGATTCCGAGGTTATTTTACGGTGGAACTGGCTTTTCCA
>NW_015539928.1:97544-105295 GCF_001515605.1 Sinocyclocheilus anshuiensis
CGTTTTAGGTAGGTGTGGCTGACTCTTAACTTTTATAAAGAATATCTCTTTGGATTTGAGACTTTAGTCTTTGCAACTTTACAGATCTTCTTTATGCACCAAGAGCTTGTAACACTCCAAAGAGAAAGGAAACATTGAAATCGCATCATATGACCCCTTTAAAGTTAGTGCTGGGAATTGATTCGATCAAGGGGATTCGACTCCTCATTCAGAGCCTTTTTCAGTTCAACAAAGTTGAACTATGGGTGCCTCTCAAACGGAAGGCTGCTTCCTACGAAGGCTGCACACGTTTAAATTCACGAAAATAAACTGAAAGGAAACGAGTCGGTACTGATTATCTGAATTTTAGGATGCAGCCTTCCGTTTGAGAAGCACCATTCACCTCCCTCATGCTCGCTAAAAGCCGTAATTACGAGTTGTGTGAGAAAATATTTTATTTTTATAACCATTCGCCCCCCTCATGCTCGCTAAAAGTGATTAGAAGTCTGATTAGTTTCCTGATTTGGATAGATCGTTTTAATGAACCAGTTTAAAAAAACGATTCAGAGGTTATTTTATGGTGGAACTGGCTTGTCCCCAATTTTGAGCGCTGCGCGACAGAATAGATCATGCCGTCGAGGGTCTTGATCTTATTACCATCTAAAATACAATTTATTAAACCATTCCATCAACCAGTGATAATTATAAAAGAAAACGTCACGAGCATAAATCATCAGTGGCAAAGAGCGCATCTGATTGACAGATAAACCATGAGCTCCATCAGTTATTGTTAATGTTCTGGTTATTTTATGTACAATTTGTTAATATTGTGCAAAGCAGTCGTAGTAAACTTCATTCAGCTGAACTGTGCACATTTATTTTAGACACTTCATGTCTTGTTTAATTCATGTGATAAACGCATGTCCCTGCTGAGCTATGGGCTATGACTAATTTCACAGGAAAAGCAAAATTACAATTTAGGCCTTCGTATCGTCTTTGTTTTTTTTTTTTTTTACAAATAAAGTTGCATATTATGAGGATACATTCTACGAGCCATCATGCAGTTATCATGTATCATGTATGTTCGAATCGAAAACAGTGAGAACCAGGAATCGGACTCGATTCCAAAAATTTCGGAATGAACGGTCTTACTTAAAAGTGGTTTAACAGAAGGAATGAACATGAAACGTGAAAGTACAAATACTGTAGAAAACTCACTTTGCCTTTAGACTTTAAAAACTCGTTTTAACGTCAATAAGCTACGCGAATCATCTTTTCACGCAATGAGTCTCACAACTAGCAGTGGAGCTTTTATCGAGAAAATGGGTGGCTCTTAAAAGAGCCTTTGTGTGCGAGAGCTGGAGCGGAGCTCTACTTGGAGCTGGTGTATTTGGTGACAGCCTTGGTGCCTCAGACACGGCGTGCTTGGCCAGCTCTCCGGGCAGCAGCAGACGCACGGCGGTCTGGATCTCTCTCGAGCTGATGGTGGAGCGCTTGTTGTAGTGAGCGAGACGAGACGACTCACCGGCGATGCGCTCGAAGATGTCGTTGACGAAAGAGTTCATGATGCCCATCGCCTTGGGAGGAAATCCCGGTGTCAGGATGAACCTGCTTCAGCACTTTGTAGACGTAGATAGCGTAGCTCTCCTTCCTGGACCTTCTGCGCTTCTTTCCTACCTTCGCTGCAGTCTTAGTGACGGCCTTCTTTGAGCCCTTCTTGGCAGCGGACTTTGCTGGTTCAGGAATAATGATGCTATGTAACCAAACCTCACGAAATAATGGTTAAAATGAGCGAGACAGAGGCATTTATTCACTAATCTATGCTAATTATCAAAGAGATATGGACGCTTCTGATTGCATGTTTTCACAGACTAAACCCATAAACTCATATGTGATTGGACAACTTGAAGTATCACGAGCGGAAGGAGGGCCAATCACAGGCTGTGAAATGATAGCCCCGCCCACCGCTCCATGTTTGAACGACATCAGTTTAAGTTTCCTTTGTTTCAATTCCCGCTCTTTTTGTTGTTATATTCTATTCAAGAAAACAAACCAGTCTCAAATATCACACAGGATAAATATTAAACAGTGTAATATATATATATATATATATATATATAAACTTATAAACCCACTGAGCTCATTTGGCGAAAGAACAGCAATACCTAGACACTTTTTATTCTCTTCTTGTTCTGCCAATTTAACTGCTCAAACTTGCAGAACTTGAGATTGTTTTTTCTCTTAATTTTATAAACCACTTTAATTCAAAGGAAGGCTAAACAAGCAAAAGAAAATGCCATGTAAGAAAAAAAAAAGAAAAGATTACCTCATTGTGTGCGCCTCTGACAGCAATATAATAACGTTAAGCGAGCTCTAAATTTGAGAATCAATAAAAGTCAGAATGAGAAAGCTCTTTATTGCCAGGTATGTTTATACACACGATGTAGTTGTTTTGGTGACAAAAGCTTCAACAGCACGAAAGAAACGACAGCGATAAGACAGCTAATAAAAAAATAAAAAGATAGGAGCTCCATAATCAGTTATCGGCTCACTCATTCCCAGAGAAACATATAGACACCAGCATTAAGCTTCACTTTTCAAAAGGGATCAATTCACAAGCAGCGTGTTGTTCATTTTCACTTCAACATTGTCTCTTTATGCGAGAGTGTGGGTGGCTCTTAAAAGAGCCGTTGGGTTTGTTGTTTAAAGGCTTTTAACCTCCGAAACCGTACAAGGTGCGTCCCTGTCGTTTGAGCGCGTACACCACGTCCATGGCGGTGACGGTCTTTCTCTTGGCGTGCTCGGTGTAAGTCACGGCGTCGCGGATCACGTTCTCCAGGAACACCTTCAGCACCCCGCGGGTCTCCTCGTAGATCAGACCAGAGATGCGCTTGACGCCGCCGCGGCGCGCCAAACGACGGATGGCTGGTTTAGTGATGCCCTGGATGTTATCCCGCAGCACTTTACGGTGACGCTTAGCGCCTCCTTTCCCGAGTCCTTTACCGCCTTTGCCTCGTCCAGACATGCTGAAGATACTTCTCGTTTCAATCTAGCGACGAACACGAATAATAGACAAGAACGCCAGGGAGGCCGTTTACATGTGCTTACAGGACCTAACTGAAACCAGCGCGCGTCACATGGCGCACCCCTCCCCCGCTAGTTAGAGCAGGAGACAATGAGGTTTAATCCAGACCTGATCTAACGATGTCTGTCCTGTGTTTCATATTCAAATCCATGTTTTAAAACACTCGTTTGACAAAGAAGATTTATAAGATCATCTGCATCATATGTACATGTATTTGGCTCAGATCAAACCCCGCCGGCTGAGATGCTGTTGCAGTGTTTTTCTGAACTTGTGTAATCAAATCTACTTTAAATTGCAAAATTGCGGACTTTAATTGTACTTTGTGGAGGTTTTGGCTTCAGGAGATCTTTGGGCCAAACAGGCCTTGTTGCCCAAACCATGCAAACAGCAGCAGAGGAATATGTTACTGCGCCGCAAGTCTGTGAACTGCTGGAACAGCAAAGAGACTTCTACAGAACCTTGCTCGAACAACAAGAAAGACGTTTCAAACTTGTGTTCAAATCATAGTTCATTCTTCAAACAGAAATTAGCTAACAATATCCCCGACTGGTAATGATGTACCCCAGGATTATATATATCAGGAAACTTTCCTGTTATTTCTACTTTTAAGCCACCTGAAATTCAGGAAATAAGTTAAATTATTGATGAATTAAAATGATCTTCAGATGGCCATGAGGATATTTCTGTATCTCTTTGTCAAGCAGGTAAAATGTTCATTATCGCATCCACTGGTTCACATTTTTATATTTCTTTGAAAACCGGCATTGTACCAGAGGATTTAAAAATAGCTAGTTATTCCTCGGTTTAAAGCAGATGATCCGCAATTTTTTAACAACTATAGACCTATATAAATTTGTTTTCTATATCTATGTTTTTTTTTTTTTTTTTAAGTATATAATCAGAATCTTTTTCACTCAAATTCTATGCTTTACAAAAATCAATATGGATTTCGAAAAGAAGGAGAAAAAATATTCTACTTACATGGCTTTGCTTCACCTGATTGACAAGGTTATCCTTGCACTTGAAAATCAAGAATTTACTTGTAGTATTCTTTTAGACCTGTCAAAAGCTTTTGGTACAGTTAATCATTACATTTTCCATGGTTTCCATGATTTTGCATATAAATGGTTGAAGAATTGCATTTTTAATAGAAGACAGTTTGTTTGTTTTAAGGGTTGCTACGCCAGCAAAGCATGTCTACACTGTGGGGTTCCTCAGGGGTCCATACTTGGACCATTGCTATTTCTTATTTATATAAATGATTTGTCAAATGTTTCAATTTTTTTTTTTTTCTCCAGTAATGTTTGCTGATGACACAACCTTAGTTATCTCTCACTCAAATAACCATTGCTATTTCTTATTTATATAAATGATTTGTCAAATGTTTCAATTTTTTTTTTTTCTCCAGTAATGTTTGCTGATGACACAACCTTAGTTATCTCTCACTCAAATTTTAATTAATTGATTAAGAATGCAAATTATGGTCTAAATGTTTATGCTAATTGCTGTAATTTAAACAAATTAGCTTTAAATAAAAAAAATAACAAAAACGTATTATTTTTATTGTTAAAAAATTATACCCTAAGGATTTATCAAAAATGACTATTGAGTTTACTGAGGTGCCTCAAGTGTCAACAACTAAATTCGTGGGAGTTTTTCTTGATGAGACTTTGAGTTGGAGGGAACAAGTCAATTACATGAGCAGAAAAATACATAAATATACATAATAAGGACGGTTAGGCATCTTGTTACTACAGAGTGTCTTCTTACGCTTTACTATAGTTTAATGTATCCTTGTCTTTCATATTGTAATATAGTTTGGGCGAGTACTTTTCCTACTACTCTTCAAAAAATCTTTATTCTTCAGAAGCGTTTTGTTAGGATTGCATCCCGATCAAACATATATACTTCATCTGCTTCTTTATTATATTAAACTTCAGGTTCTTACTATCTATGATATTAATAATTTTCAAATATGTGTATTTATGTATAATATATATATTCAGGTGAGGGTAACATTCCAGAGCAGTTTAGAATGTATTTTAAAGTAAATTCACAGGTTCACTGTTATTTAATTCATCAATTTTCAAGTTTTCATCTTCCTAAAGTTCTCACTTGTAGAGGTCAATACTTGATAAGAGTTAATGGTATTAAATTATGGAATGTTTTTTTTATGTATAATATATATATTCAGGTGAGGGTAACATTCCAGAGCAGTTTAAAATGTATTTTAAAGTAAATTCACAGGTTCACTGTTATTTAATTAATCAATTTTCAAGTTTTCATCTTCCTAAAGTTCTCACTTGTAGAGGTCAATACTTGATAAGAGTTAATGGTATTAAATTATGGAATGTTTTTTCCTATCTAGCAAAAAAATAAAAGTTCCTCTTTAACATGTTATAAAAGACGTATAAAAGACAATTTTAATGCAAAAATGTTTATGTATTTTATGTACCATATATGGTTTGTTTTTGGAGTATATCATTTCTAGGTTTGTTGGCATATGTTGTAATTAATTTGTAGTTATTTATATTTCTATATTTGTTACTATAATTTACCTCTTTTTCACGAGTGGTTTCTGTTTTTGTTTTCTACATCGTTTTGTTGGAGGCTCTAAATAAGGCCTTTGGTTTTTCTGCCTCTTCCTGTACAGTATAAGGATTGTACTTTGTGTGTTTATTGTACTTATGTGGTTCTCAATTCCCCCATAAATAAACACCTATTATAACGAAATTATCTCTACTTATATACATTAAACATTACAAGAGACATGCGGTGGTTTAAAAGTTAGCTTATAATAAATTATTAACTTTATATGTATCTGCACATGACTGTATTATATACACATGCATACAAGCATGGTATTTATACCATATTACATATATAGGTTTTATTTACTCGAACTATTTAATTTCTAAGCGATTAAGTTACACATCGGTTATGTTTTGCCTACGCGTGTCGGTGTATTATGAGAAACGAAAATTGTTTAATCTCATAAAATCTGTAACGTTACCCAGGCAGAATTCCTTCAAGAGACATAGACGATGTTACCGTCTACTCGTTATATTGAGCGTTACATTGGAAACTCTCATTCAGTGTGATTGTGGCGGCTCTTAAAAGAGCCTTTGGGGTGTAATGCGGCTGAGGCAGCAGCGGGTTTAAGCGCGCTCTCCGCGGATGCGGCGGGCCAGCTGGATGTCTTTGGGCATGATGGTGAATCTCTTGGCGTGGATAGCGCACAGGTTGGTGTCCTCAAACAGACCGACCAAATAAGCCTCGCTAGCCTCCTGCAGCGCCATGACGGCGGAGCTCTGGAAACGCAGATCCGTCTTGAAATCCTGAGCGATTTCTCTCACCAGACGCTGGAAAGGCAGTTTACGGATCAGCAGCTCGGTGGACTTCTGATAGCGGCGAATCTCGCGGAGAGCTACGGTCCCGGGCCTGTAACGATGGGGCTTCTTGACACCGCCGGTGGCTGGGGCGCTCTTCCGGGCGGCTTTAGTAGCCAGCTGTTTCCTCGGGGCTTTACCTCCGGTGGATTTACGAGCCGTCTGCTTGGTTCGTGCCATTGCTCAGATGTATTTCTGTCTCTGCTCTGCGTAAGTAGAAAATGCTGCTCTATGTTATGCGTCTGCTTTTAAAGCCTCATACAGCCACCGCTTATGGCGTCATAAAGGTGCAGAGGCTTGTGATTGGTTGATGTGTGACGTTTGCGCTTGACTGCTAGCCAATGACTGCGCATCTCCTGTTTTCAAACGGAGCTGGTTGTGTTTCCCGCTCAAATTGCTTCGTTCTTGTTTAGTACTTCAAGCATCACCACAAATACACTTCACGCTAGCACACCAATTTAGGCACGTTATTTTAGCTCTAAACTATTCATTAATCCGATATCATCAAAATTACCTTACCACCTGTATAAAATATAAAATTAACTAAAGACACCATCCAAAGAACATATTTTGTTAATGTGATGTGATCACTCATTCATAAGCTCCGCCACAGCTCGCCTCGCGGCTGTTATTGCGGTTACAAATGTCCATTTATTCTTTATGTACATTTCATTTTGAATTATATATTTTTTTTTAAACGGCCTTGCGGTATGTACGGTACGCTGACGAAATTAAGTTAAAGAAAAGAGCTCTGTGAGAGATAAAATGGGTGGCTCTAAAAAGAGCCTTTGGGTTTCAGAAACAGACTTGAATCGGTTTATTTGGCTTTGGCGGGTTTCTCGCTTTTCTTGGGCAGCAGCACGGCCTGGATGTTGGGCAGCACGCCGCCCTGAGCGATGGTCACTCGGCCCAGGAGTTTGTTCAGCTCCTCATCATTGCGCACCGCCAGCTGCAGGTGACGGGGAATGATGCGGGTCTTCTTGTTGTCTCTGGCGGCGTTTCCAGCCAACTCCAGGATCTCAGCGGTAAGATACTCGAGCACAGCCGCCAAATAAACGGGAGCTCCGGCACCGACGCGCTGTGCGTAGTTACCTTTGCGGAGAAGCCTGTGAACACGACCGACGGGGAACTGCAGCCCTGCTCTGGAGGAGCGAGTCTTAGCCTTAGCGCGGGCCTTTCCGTATTTGATCTCAGTATTCCTATCAGTGTTGTATAAGGGTTTTTTATGCATAATAGTAACCCTAGAATGTGATCAAACAGTTTAAAATAGCTGGGCTAAGATATATAACAATTTTTAA
>NW_015539928.1:105956-108818 GCF_001515605.1 Sinocyclocheilus anshuiensis
GCTCTTCCGGGCGGCTTTAGTAGCCAGCTGTTTCCTCGGGGCTTTACCTCCGGTGGATTTACGAGCCGTCTGCTTGGTTCGTGCCATTGCTCAGATGTATTTCTGTCTCTGCTCTGCGTAAGTAGAAAATGCTGCTCTATGTTATGCGTCTGCTTTTAAAGCCTCATACAGCCACCGCTTATGGCGTCATAAAGGTGCAGAGGCTTGTGATTGGCTGATGTGTGACGTTTGCGCTTGACTGCTAGCCAATGACTGCGCATCTCCTGTTTTCAAACCGAGCTGGTTGTGTTTCCCGCTCAAATTGCTTTGTTCTTGTTTAGCACTTCAAGCATCACCACAAATACGATAGCACACCAATTTAGGCTTCATGCTCGCGTTATTTTATTCCATAGCTCTAAACTATTCATTAATCCGATATCAACAAAATTACCTTACCACCTGTATAAAATTACAAATACACTAAAGACACCATCCAAAGAACATATTTTGTTAATGTGATGTGTCCACTCATTCATAAGCTCCGCCACAGCTCGCCTCGCGGCTGTTATTGCGGTTACAAATGTCCATTTATTCTTTATGTACATTTCATTTCGAATTATACTTTTTTTTTAAACGGCCTTGCGGTATGTACGGTACGCTACTGACGAAATTAAGTTAAAGAAAAGAGCTCTGTGAGAGATAAAATGGGTGGCTCTAAAAAGAGCCTTTGGGTTTCAGAAACAGACTTGAATCGGTTTACTTGGCTTTGGCGGGTTTCTCGCTTTTCTTGGGCAGCAGCACGGCCTGGATGTTGGGCAGCACGCCGCCCTGAGCGATGGTCACTCGGCCCAGGAGTTTGTTCAGCTTGTCAAAAATAACAATTTCTGTACTTGTATTGCAGAAATAATGAACCAGTGAGCACCGCTTTACTGTCTTTAAAAGAGCGTGCGAGTCGCCCATTGGTTTAGAGTCTGTAAGATTTCAAACCAATCACTGATCTTCCCTCCAACACTGACCTCCGAAGCCACGCCCCCACAGCTGGCGGTCTGATTGTGCTGCATTAAGAAACAACACGATAGAAAACAATGAAGAAATCGGTGGCTGTAATGCACCAATAAGTTAGGTTGCCAACCGCCAATAAACACCAAAGAAGAAGAAGAACATTAAAGAAATTGTCAACGGTGGTGAATGAGTTGTTGATGGATTGTGATGTTGTTTCGTTTAATGTGTTGTTTTTAAAGTACACTGGTGGTACAAATTAGTTATGTTTCTTAACCTAACCTTACTTCCACAAAATAAATTGTTCTTTCTTTAGAGTTAGTGGGTGGCTCTGAAAAGAGCCGTTGGGAAATAAAACTGTTTTTTTACTTCTTCTTGGGAGCTGCCTTTTTAGGCTTGGCAGCTTTAGGCTTTGCTGTCTTGGGTTTTGCAGTCTTGGCCTTTTTGGGGGCCTTGGAGTTCTTCTTCTCCACGTCGTAGCCGCTGGCAGCGAGAGCTTTCTTCAGGGCTGCGAGAGACACGCCGCTCCTCTCCTTGGACGCAGACACGGCTTTAACGATCAGATCACCAACACCTGGACCTGCTTTCTTGGCTTTAGCTGCAGACTTCTTCTTGGGTGCTTTGGCCGGCGGGGCGGCAGCAGCTGGGGCGGTTTCTGCCATTACTCTCTCTGTGTAGTTTTACAGTAAATCAGACACTCTCTAGATTAAGCAATGAGCAGCAGTTGAACTGCGCTGCGCTCTTATTTAAATCATGAGAACCGTATAGACTCAACCTGTCCGCTCTGTGTCCGCTCGCGCTTGTGTTTTCTTCTCCTACATTTAAGAGCAAAACTCGAGAGCTAAAATAGTTTGGCGCAGTAGAAACAAAGTGAACACCAAGCAGAGGTTCTTGGCTTTCTGTGGAGACTAAAATACGCGGCGAGGAAATGTTTGTTTTGCCCCGGTCAGATCAAACTCAAGGCGAGCATCAGCCACGGAACAAAGCCGCGTGTGCATTTAATGCCTCGTTTAAGTGGAAAGGTTGACAAACGATTAAACTCGTCCTCTGTGTGTTTCAGAAACAGTTTGAAAGTGAATTTAATTAAATGAGCATCAGTGAAGGGCGTGTGCAGTGTTTCATACAGTTGTTGTTTTGGGCAGCTTAAAGCACGAACATCCGGACACTTCGAGTCTGTCTGTGACTCATGTCTGGTCAGGAGATGATCTGTCATAGTACTATTAGTAATAGTAATAATAATAACTCAGGTCGGAGAGTTATGAATAAGTTTAGATGAATTAATAGAAATTAGCCACCACTTTGCCAAAATAATATAAAATGTGAAAGTAAAGCTTCTGGAAACAAACGTTCATCAAAGATCCTGATGATCTGAAGGATGCCTCCATGCCAGATAATTAATACAGGATCCTAACGTTATTCATCCTCCTCTGGATGGTGCTGTTAACCCAGACACGTCGGTGTTTGGCTTTCCATTGTATTTGGAACTTTTTGACAACAGGTACAAAACAGCGATTGTAGTTATCTCCAACATGGTTGATCGCGCGAGTGACACGAAAAAAATCCCGCGAGTAATCTAGAGCGAGTGACGCGATGCATCTGGTGTGAACACACAATAACGAAGCAATCACCTGCTTGCACACGGAGCGTGCTGGGGACTATTTTCAGGCGCTGTGTAATATCATTGCGCCTGCTGCACCCATGGTACGGCAGCAAAGTTCCTTGATTATTACGCCGGAATGAGAGTATGGTTCCTAGCCATATCGGCCTAGAAAATCACAACTTTAAATTTTCCGTCGGTCTTGGTACACGATGTAACTACAGAAGAGTCAAGTTTTAAATAGGAAAAATATAGAAACTCTTTGGTCATTTTTGAGCGAGATGCTA
>NW_015539928.1:109474-113727 GCF_001515605.1 Sinocyclocheilus anshuiensis
AATGAGCAACAATATATAAGTGCAAATGACAAGTCTCGGTTAGCCTAACGCAGTACACGTAGCAAGGTGTGTGTGTGTATATATATATATATATATATATATATACACAAACAAAGAAAAACAAGTAGAATAGAAAGCTAGAGTTTTTTTTTTTTTTTTTTTTTTAAAAAAAAAAAAAAAAAAAAAAAAAAAAAAACTACAGTTAAACACAATGAAAGCAAGTGCTCAATCTACCACTAGGAACTCTTACAGTGTGTTCACACCAGACGCGAATGTAATTATTCGCACGAGTAGATTACATACAAAGTCAATGCAAAGACGCGAATAGAGGCGAATTCGCGCCAGGCGACGCGAATGACGCGAAATGCGCGACGCGTTTGCCGCGAACGCACGATATTCGCCTCAATCGCGTCTTCCGCGCAAGTTAAAAAATTTCAACTCGAGCGGAAAATTCGCATGACGCGTTCTCGCGCATGCCAATCAGCGAAGAGTTTCTTGACACGTCCAGTTGAATCAGACAATAGAAGAGAGCATTAATGCAGCGGTCTGTTATTATATAGGTCTGGAGCATAGAAAACAATTAAAATCAGTTGTAGTGGTAGTTGTATTTTATTAGCATGGCTACAGAGATGCTGCTATCAATAATAAAAACAATAGTAATATCAGTGTATATATACAGTACTACAATGTAACACACATTAATACAGGATCCTAACGTTATTCATCCTCCTCTGGATGGTGCTGTTAACCCAGACACGTCGGTGTTTGGCTTTCCATTGTATTTGGAACTTTTTGACAACAGGTACAAAACAGCGATTGTAGTTATCTCCAACATGGTTGATCGCGCGAGTGACACGAAAAAAATCCCGCGAGTAATCTAGAGCGAGTGACGCGATGCATCTGGTGTGAACACACAATAACGAAGCAATCACCTGCTTGCACACGGAGCGTGCTGGGGACTATTTTCAGGCGCTGTGTAATATCATTGCTCATCAATATCATTGTAAGATGCTAACGGTCAAATCAGATTCAACGATCTATGCTTCGTGCACTCTTTTAAATACAGTAGAGCGGGGCTCACAGGATTATTAATATTTCTCCGTTGTTAAAGTAATTGTTATTTTATTATAACCAACCATGAGTGGAAGAGGTAAAACCGGTGGTAAGGCGAGAGCGAAGGCCAAGAGTCGCTCATCCAGAGCAGTGCTGCAGTTCCCCGTCGGTTGTGTTCACAGGCTTCTCCACAAAGGTAACTACGCACAGCGCATCGGTGCCGGAGCTCCCGTTTATCTGGCGGCTGTACTCGAGTATCTTACCGCAGAGATCCTGGAGTTGGCTGGAAACGCCGCCAGAGACAACAAGACCCGCATCATTCCCCGTCACCTGCAGCTGGCGGTGCGCAATGATGAGGAGCTGAACAAACGCCTGGGCCGAGTGACCATCGCTCAGGGCGGCGTGCTGCCCAACATCCAGGCCGTGCTGCTGCTACAAACACCACCGCGGAGAGAAATAAATATAAAGATTTATGATTCTGGTGGTGGGTCTGTAAGTTCAAATTATTTTCAAGTGTTTTAACCACTTAATATTTACTAATCTAGTGAAACGAAATGCTGTTGGACACTGGTTTTTATTTATATCATATACACACGAGATGCATTTGTTATCTGTTGTATGGCCGCATTTATTCCAGTAGAAGCCACAGAGCTGATTATTAATTATGCACAGTAGGCTACTTTGAGATGTATCTGTTATTGTTTGATGTTTGGCTACATTTATTTCAATAAAAAGCAACATTACAATTTCACTTGCTGTCCCTCTGCATTCAGAATGTATCTTTAGCAAAGCAGTATACAACAAATCCAAACACAATTATGTCTCATCATCATTAGATTAGTGTTGTTCATAATCATAATCTTGTTCTAGGTGTTTAGTTGGACTTGCTGAAATCACAGACCAACGCAAACATTGTTCACCATTTATCTTGTTAGCCTAATGATGATGAGTGAACTGAAATAAGTAACAATAAAGAAGATAATTACACTCTAAAAAATGACCGTGAATTTAACGGTAAAAGACTGTAAAAATGCTACAATAAAAACCTGGTAAAATGGTTAACGGTAAATTCCCCTACTATATACGGTGAAAAACTGTATTGGACATTACATGTATTGGACATTAATTTTACGGTAGTATACAGTTTTTGGAAGTGAAAAAGACCGTATAATTTACAGTGAATAACCATAAATTGACACCCAGAATTCCCTGCATTACATTTCAAATTTGATGTTTTTTTGTTGAAATAACTATGTTTCTTCTTATTTTTTTCTTATCAGTTTTGTATATTAGGGTTGTGTGTTACACCTAATGTTGTTAAATTAATGTTTATTGCATTATTTCAGTTTCATGTGTGTTACCATGATGGTGTTTAATGTTTGTGTGAATGACACTGTGCACCTTCTATATATGTTATTATTTAAAAGCTGCTTTGTGATTGGCTTTGATTCATCATGTGACTTTCTCATCACCATCTGCATTTGGTGGTTATCAGTGTATTACAAAGGTACAAAACAGATTCCAGTACTTCAATAGGTTGGTATATTAACATTATATCAGTTAATGAAATTACGGTATTTAACTGTAAATTTAAGTTAAAACCGTAAAACCTAAAATGTTGCTACCGTATTTTTTTACATTTTACGGAATTTTTTTTACAGTGTATCACTGAAACAAACACTGCCAGGTTGGGTTAGGCTCATTTAATGAATTATATGATGCGAGAGTCTTTAAACACGACCAGCTATACGTCAAGGAAAATACTAATGTTCACGTTTATTAAAGCCACACAGATATCTGGAAATAAGATTGAATGCATCTACAGCTGAATGCCTGAAACCCAGATCTTGGCAGAATTTAACTTGTACAAGTGCTTTGGCATTTTGACTTTAAGACCACGTTTTTGGCGAGAGGAAACTAAAATCCTTTTACATATTTCATGTTTACTATTGTGCTTTATCTAGAGCTGCTTTACATCAGAACTGAATGCTGTTTGCACCTTTGAGACATTATTTTCATGTTTAACACTGTAAAGCTGATTTGACACACTCTGTGCTGAATGAATAAAGGTGACATATCAAGAACATAATGTACAGTTGTGATTTTACAATACATAATATTTCACTTATTGTAAAATATCTGTTGTCCTATGAGCAATGAATGTGCTAACAGTGACGAGTCATTTATTGTTCAGTAAGTTATAATGTTACACTAGCTGTTAATTAGAACTGAAACAGATATTAATTGGTTTCAGAGCCACCACTGCATTCGCGAGTGAATTATACTGAAAACTAGCTGCAACAACCCTTACGAAAAAAAAAAGTTTATTCAAGTGTGCTATTAGTATACTTCTTTTAAACCAAAAACAGGAAAGTATCATTTTAGTCTACTTTTTATGTACTTCTCAGAAAAATACTTAAAATTACATTTAAGCATGCTCGACTTATGCTTAGAAAAAGTCTAAATATATTTGAGCTACTGTACTTGTGCTCCTAGAATCCGTGTTTTCATTGTTATACTGTAGGGGGCGCTATTACACATCTTCTGTACAGAATATCCAAAAAAACACAAGTGAAGAAGAAACCGAAACAACAGACACTTCCACATGTAATCTCACACGATCATCAGACATAAAACAGCATCAAAACTGTGTAACGTTATGGAATAAAATGTCGACCAATGCAGAGGTAATAATGACTGTCAAGCTTTGGGGTGTTTATCGACTCCATCTACGTTTTGATCATCATTCCGAATCCAATTAAGTCTTTTTCAGCTTTTTGTTCAAAATGTTTATTTCTTTATTTTTTATTTATGAAACTTACCCAGATTCAGGTTTATAAAAAAAGAA
This sequence comes from Sinocyclocheilus anshuiensis, assembly GCF_001515605.1. Lineage (NCBI taxonomy): Eukaryota > Metazoa > Chordata > Actinopteri > Cypriniformes > Cyprinidae > Sinocyclocheilus > Sinocyclocheilus anshuiensis. The sequence continues at coordinate 113,376 of NW_015539928.1, forward strand.
TACATGAAGCTAGAATAAAACGTTTTTGTTTACAAGCAGATACCCTGTTCTTGCTTTTGATGCTTTGTATGTTCAGATATTCATATTACAAAATATATAAATACCTAAATAGGGACATAGTAGTATACTTAAAGAAAACGTACGAGTATACTTAAGTTGCAGTATAAAACTACTAAACTAGTTTACTAAGACTATACTTCAACGTGTACTAAAAATGCTACTACAAGAATTTAATTGGTAAACTAACTACAAGTTCACTTTTAGTATAGTTACAGTACAAGCTAAAATATTGATGTAAACTAGTTGTGTACTCAAAGTTTACTACTGTTATACTTAAAAGTATACTTTTATA
>NW_015539928.1:113739-115646 GCF_001515605.1 Sinocyclocheilus anshuiensis
TTTACTGAGACTATACTTCAAAGTGTACTAAAAATGCTACTACAAGTATTTAATTAGAAAACTATCAGTATTCATATAAGTTCACTTTTAGTGTAGTTGCAGTACAAGCTAAAAATATTGTTGTAAACTAATTGTGTACTTCAAGTTTACTACTGTTATACTTAAAGTATACTTAAAAGTATACTTTTATATACTAGAAAGTGGGCCAATTTAGTTCCAAGGAGTATTGAAATAGTACACTTACAAGAATACTACTAGTACACTGATATTTGTATACTTACTACATAAAGTATACTTACAAATATACTTGAAATTTACTTAAGTATATTTAATAAAATAAACTATAGTATACTACTTTTTGGTAAGGGAAGTCAACTATTCACGACTAATCAGCTCAATAAATTGGGTTTATGCTACAAATTAAGTTATCTAACTCAGTGTAGTTTGTTGAACATAGAAGTTGTCATAAGATAAAATGTTAATGCAAACTTTTTATTGAGCCAAAACATATGTTTTAAGAATGCATTCTGCGGACTGGACAGAAAAATCAATAGCAAAACAATAAGAAGGAAAGAAAATAAATAAATACAAGCTATGTTCTGTACTGACTGTAGGTTTTTGATGCTTGTTATTTCAAGAAAATAATTACTAGTTATATATAAAGAACACATACAACTCTATTTATTTCAATTACGTTTGAGACACTTAAGAAAAACAGTATAATACTACAGTATTCACAAATGGCAATACATAACTGCACAGTGAATGGTACACTCACTGCAAATTCCAATTAGTAAACCTTACTTAAAAAAAAAAGCATGCAAACCGATTGCTCTGTCTTGGTCGAGGGTGAAAGAGGGAGAAATAAGGATGACACTGATATATAGTTTAGGCACGACCTGGAAGTATTTATTCAGCGATCGGCGCTAAAACGTAATCTGTACGGAACATCGTTTTGTACGGAACATGGTTAGTCTACCTCAAACTCAGTTATATAGTTAAATTAAATTAAGTTTAACAATCAATGATGTTTAGGAACAAATGTTACAAGTAATTTTTTTTCTTCTTCTGCCAGCTAGCAGTAAACAGCCAAAACTGTCAGACTGAGAGCCATAATACACAGTCTGAAAGCCTTAATAAACACTGAAAGCTGGGAATAAAGTATTACATGGAATCGAAAGGATTTGGATTTTACCCTCTTCGATTCATGCGTTTATAATCACTCACCTACAAGCATTCTCAAGCGTCATTCCGTCTTGTTCAACTCCAGCTCATCGGTCACTGTTCAAGTAATTTGAATGTGAGAGAAAACACTCCGACAAAAACCTCCAGTTTTAAAAAGAACATGCTCCTCTCTGCAGTCAGTTTCAAAGTTCTCTCTTATGAGATTCGACGTGTCAAGTGCCGAGAACACGAACATGTTCGTTCACATAGACCATAGGTCTTCAACCGTGATCCTGGGGACCCACTGTCCTGCAAAGTTTATTTCCAACCTGCTTCAGCACACCTGGCCTCTGACTTTTCAAGTGATCCTGAAGACCTTGATTAACTGGTTCAGGTGTGTTTGATTAGGGTTGGAGCTGGGACACCAGGAGCAGGGTTGAAGCCTTGATTAACTGGTTCAGGTGTGTTTGATTGGGGTTGGAGCTGGGGCCCCAGGAGCAGGGTTGAAGACCTATGACATAGACTGTAAAAAAGATGGACGACACGTCTCCACTTCCTTCCACTATAGAAAAGTGAAGCCAAAAAATTCTTCTTCTTCTTCTTCTTCTTTTGTGTTTAATGGCGGTTGGCATAAGCTTAAGGTGCATTTCCACCATCTACTGGGATGGAGTGTGAGGCCTCGATGAGCAAATATATTATATACTACTAAAAAAAAAAAAAAAAAATTATTCTAATAAAATCTT
>NW_015539928.1:116374-124378 GCF_001515605.1 Sinocyclocheilus anshuiensis
CAGAAACCGAACAGTATTTATATAATTTTTTACCTCTAATTCACCACTATGTCCAACTGTCTTTGTGCGCGTGCACGGCTTCCGGTGCGTGAGGTGTGTACGCGCTCTGGCGTAGTTTACGCAAGCGCCGGAAAGTGATCTCTCGCGCGTATACGTTACTCATTGTTTGCACAGTCATTGTGACGGCTAATCAAAATGGTACTTACTTGCGCTTATCCGGATCGTTCAAACCAACTTAAAACTAAAAGATTACATTCTCTCGCGCAAACTCATTCAGGAGTGGTGACTTTCCATGTATTCCCAACTTCTGAGCCTGCTCGCCTGAAGTTATGGTTGATTGCTCTTCGGCTGGATATCAACACACTGTGACGAGTCGGCTGCCTCCCCCTAATTATCATCATCACCCCGTCCCTTAATCGCCGCCCTTCGCCAGGCTCCCTACATGAGTGGGTGCGTGAGAGGAGGGGCGCTGAATTAGCCAGGGCTGGCGGCGTGTGATAGGGCACACCTGAAACGAATGGAGCCTCATCACCGCCGCTGTTTAAATGCCAAGCGCGCCTCTCCTCGGGAGACAGGTCTCTTCCCCGTGCATGCACGCTGGTGTTCTCGTGGGTCCAGGAGGGGTGCGTAGAGGGACTCTCGTGCCGCCAGAGTTGTGAGCTGCCGGACCCGCAGTCCGGACGAGAACCGCACCCGTTACACGGCCGTCGGGCAAGGATGCTGGGCCGTCTAGTCCCTTCAAGCGCCGTGGGCAAAGAGAAGGATGAAGCCGCTGATAGAAGCCGCCGTCCCTCGCGCCCCGGACCGGAGAGGGGAGCGCGTGCGGCCGCCGGATTCCGCCCCTTACCTGAACCCTTCCTTCCTGAACACTGTCCTTCCCTTCACGAACCCCGCAGCACGACGAGGACACCAGATCCCCTGTTTATTTTGGACACTTGATTCCCTTTTTTCTGGACACTTTGTTTTATTTTCTGTTAATAAAAGCCTCTCCGAGGCCTGACGCCACACCCACTGTGTCTGTCGTTTGCTCCTCCCGCGACAACACCCATTAACGTAAACTACGCCAGTGCGCGTACACACCTCACGCACCAGAAGCCGTGTGCATGCCCAAAGACAGTTGGACATAGTGGTGTATTAGAGGTAAAAAGTGATATAAATACTGTTCGGTTTCTGGCACAAACCGATCGTTTCGTGTCTTAGGACATCAATGTGTCGTCACGAGCCACAGGGTTTAATTTGGATTTGTCTGTGCATGTTTTTTTTACTCTCATAGATTTTGTTACCATTGCCATGCATTATACGACTGATAGACTGCAACGGTTGGACTTAAAAATCATCATATGTGTTCTACTGAAGAAACAAAGTCACCTACATCTTGGATGCCCTGGGGGTAAGCAGATAAACATCACATTTTCATTTTTGGGTGAACTATCCCTTTACGGTTAGAGTGTCCTATACGGATCCTGGTTATAACAGTATCTTCTCTTCTGTTTCCATAAACCTTTCTTTCAATCCCCACTTTAGGTTGAATGCCAAACCATTCTCAGTATGGCCGCTGTCGTCTTATTATTATTTTTCTTGGTTTTAATGACGGTTGGCATACAACTTCAAGGTGCATTACCGCCACCTGCTGGTTAGGAGTGGCCAAAATCGCACAACCCTTTTCCTAATACCTCCTAAACACCTACATTATTTTATCTAAATCAGTAATTTCCAGATATAACATAAAAAAAATCAATACACTCATCATATGAGTTCCTTTGCAATATGTTTTTCAAGTCAAATTTCATATTAATTATTTTCAAATAAAAAAAACAATATTCTCCTTTCACTATTGGACATTTCATTATAACGTGTTCCACAGTTTCCTCTCGATTACAATGTTCACATTTTCCTGTCTGATGTTTCCCTATTTTATTCAAGGTACTGTTAAGTGTATGGCCCCTGTCATCTTGATTTGACGTCATTTGGAGCCCGAGTCTACGCAGTAGTGATCATGAGCTGGAGCCGCAGTCTCAAAGTCCCGCCCAAACTCACGCAGACCCAGTCGCAAGCTCACAATCGTGACACTACACCCCGTTTCAATAGCATCAAATAACTAATTACAAGCAAACTCATTAAAAAAACAAAAAATGTCTTTTGGAAAAAAATATTTGAAGTGTGATTTGATTGTTTAGTTTGTCTCAGGTCCAGACAATTATTGCCCAGAATGCATTGTTTTCTACAGTACTTATTATTACCTGATATTTTACCAGAAAAAAAGCACATTGAGATTAAAAATCTCTTTTATAAGAGTGTCCTGACCAAAATTGACAGCAACACAGCTCACATGGGTTTAACAGATAACTTTCACAACATTTTCATGCAAAATAGTATATTACTGTCAGAATTTGGCCATTTTTACGGCAATTTTTTACAGTGTGATTACACATCCACTTGACAGACTGTGTTTTTGTTCAGAATGAAATACTGTGTTGCTGCTTACTGAATACAGCTCAGTATAGGATGTGAAACAACGCATTCAATCTTAAATAACTCTAACTCTTCAACTAGTTGTCATATGACCTCAGTGGCGTCGCTAGGGATTCTGGGCCCTGTTTATCTGTTTATCTCTCTGTGACGGGTGTCGAATATCATTGTCCTCATAAACTCACTCTACTACATGTATGATCATTTATTCAGATGAGACGCTTACACTGAATGTACAAGCTTCTGAAGTTCTCAGCATAACATATAAAACACCATTAAGTAAAGAGAACAAAAAATAACACACATTCACTGTAAGTCTTGTGAATGTTACAGATGATCTAATGTTGAATCACATTAAACCTGTACTGAATCAGACGGAGGAGAGACCATCACTCTTCTGTCCACATCTCTCCTCTTTAACATCAGTGTTACTCAAACACAGGAACTCAGATGATCAGATCATGTTTCTGACTAGTTCACTGAAAGAGCTCCGTCTTATTTCTTCACAGATTTCCCCAGATCTACACTGACTGTAACTCCAGACAGTCCTGCATTCACTGGAGAGACAATCAATCTGAAGTGTGAGATTGAGTCTCACAGTAACTGGAGATATGAGTGGTATAAAGGCACACACAGTGTAATGTTACAGCCGTCTGAGCGTCACACTGTAAACAGAGACACTCTCACTATCAGAGGAGTGATTACATCTGATGCGGGTCAGTACTGGTGTAAAGGACACATAGATGGAAGATCAGTCTCATCACAATCAACCTCTGCTGTTTCTCTCACTGTGACGGGTGAGTTTACTATCATTGTCCTCCTAAACTCACTCTACTGTGTCAACATCTATTCAAGAGACTTTTTTTTTTTTTTTTTAAAGGAAAGTGTCAACATCTATTCAAGAGACTTTTTTTTTTTTTTTTGGAATGAAATGCTTACTGCTTACTGAATACAGCACAGTAGTTTATATTCTGTATTTTATGTTCAGCACAGTCTTTTACATACTGTAAATTTCATACTGTTTATTATTTCAGTTTTAGAATGCATTATGCAATGATAAATGATGACCTCAACACACTGCCTGTTAATTCAGTTATTTATTTAATGTCCAATTATAAGCTCAAAATAAATGTGAATTTGAATAAATATAGTCTGATTTAACACTCTGGATAAATTTGCACATGACTTCTTGACTAACTGAAGGTTTATTGCAGTCTTAAATGATGTACGGTAAATATGGAATAATATGTAAATATCAATACAAACAACAAGCTAACTATATTTATTTAATGCAGTGTTTTTCTCATTATGAGGTTCATAACAGTGATCATGATACTGCGATGCTGTTACAGTCCATATTTACTCATATGTGTATTAATACAGCGAGACCAAAACCTGTAGTGAAGGTGACTCCAGATCAGCGTGTGTTCAGAGGAGAGACAGTCACTCTCACATGTGACATACAGAGAGGAAACATTCAGTGGACATACAGCTGGTTTAAAGATGGAAACACTTTCTATCCATACAGAACAACAACAAGAACAGCAGAGTTCAGTTTCAGAGCTGATTATGTGTCTGATAATAGTGGTGAATACAGGTGTAGAGGAGAGAGATCAGCTTCACAGAGATCAGACATCAGTGCTGCTGTTACACTGACTGTATCAGGTGAGTCTTCAGATTCACATCTGTTTTAATGTTCATTTAACAGTATTTGTGGCTCAACACTTTTCTTATATTCTTCTGTATCAACCACATCTGTTCTTATTAAAGCCTGAAGCAATTCACTTTTAGATGCAGAACTGCATATGCATATGAAGCCTCAGTAGCAAGTTCACTATTCAGTATTTTGTGCACAAACAAGTAAAATGTAACCATAATCATTTATGTTTTATTTTCTGGGCAAACATGCCTGCTTATATACAGATGAAGCTTATTATTATATCTTCAGGATGCATAGACGTCAGAATTATTTTTCTGATGCAGACAAATAATCAATGATTTGTCTAACACTTCTGAATTTTTCAGGCTCTGAATTTGTTCTTGTTCTCCTGCAGATCTGAAACCAAAGCCTGAACTCACGTCAGATGCTGCAGGAGCTGCACTGACAGGAAACACAGTGACTTTGTCCTTTAAACTCATTTGATCTGTAATGTTACACCTGTCAACGGTTATTAGAACATGTTTTCTTGACAGTGAAGATGTTCGGTGACTAGAAACCTAAATTTAATAGATATCTAGAGTGTTTGTTCCTCTACAATTATTCAGCCTGTAGTAACTGCTGGTAAAAACTGCTTCGCTAGCGCCACCAGCAGGTCAATTTATGAAGAATTTGGTCTTCACTAAGCATCTCATAATCTTTAGACTGATTGCAAATGGATTTTTGATATTGAATCTTGTTTGAAGTAATGCATAAATCAGTTGGACACATTATATGATACACCAGTCAGGGATGTATTAAATTGTTTAAAAGTGACGGTAAAGACATTTATAATGTTACAAAATATTTATATTTCAAGTAAATGCTGTTCTTTTGTTCTTTTAACAAAAAAAAGACTATGTGAAAATCTGAAATGTCTTTGTAAGTGGATCTCAAATGACACAAGCTGCATAACTGGGTTTCATCTCTGTTTCAGGTGTCTCTGCTTCAGTGTCTCTGGTGGTCAGTCCCAGCAGAAGTCAACACTTCTCATCTGACTCTCTCTCTCTGAGCTGTGAGGATCAGAGTAACTCTGCTGGATGGACAGTGAGAAGATACACAGACAGAAACACAGAAGATTGTTCAAAACTAACAGGATCTACGTCAGTGGAGTTCAGTCACTGTCAGCTGATTCAATTTCATTCATGAGCAATCAGTTACAGACAGCTGTTTATTATTTCACATAACATAAATGTATCAAATCATATACAAAATATACTTAATATTGTGCTGTTATTGTAGCCAACTAAGTGAAATCATCACCTCATTGACAACATCATATAATTCAATATTATCACTCAACAGCCTTAAAATAAAATCAGATCAAACATTTTAGTGACGTTCCTGTCCATAAATAAAATTATTTTCCATTCAAAATCAGCTAGGAATAAATCTGAATGTGCTCGTGTCAAGTACAGTATTTTTAGAGTGAGGAGGAGATCGGTGTATCCCCTAACGAACATTGAAATACATTTTCATAAATCAATATACAGGCAAACAAATGTGCCATAACAGTCTAATTTTACAGACCTACATTTCATTCTTCAACATTGTCTATTAGTGTTAAGGAAGAAACACTGATGTTACATGTGAATGCATAATGTTAAGCCGATTTAGTTTGTGTTATGTCAATTTAATATAGAGCTTATATTGTTCAATAATGTGCTTCTGTTTGCTTGTCCATCTGTTTTTCAGTGTCAGGTTCAGGTCAGATTTCTGTCTTCAACATCCTCAGTTCTCTTCTGGCAGCTTGTCCGTATCTGCTGGCGACAGTCGTGCTGCTTTTCAAATGCTGCAGAGCGAGAGGTAAAACTTCTGTCTGATCCGTCTCTCTCCCTCACAGAGTCTTTTCTACAAGCTAAAAAATAAAAACTTGTTTGTGTGTGTATTTCACAGTTCCATCTGCTGAAGACCAAAGCCAGTATGCAGTGAGAGAAGAAACTTCAACCTGATGTTTTAAAAAAATTCAGAATATTTATCATACTGTTATTTCTGTCAACATATTTGATTTACCTTATATCATTTATATTTGAGTGTTATTCTGCTTTTATTTCCTCATTTTTATATCCTCAAAAGAAAGAAAAAAAAAGATTTTGTTGGTTTTGGTCACCAGTTGCCTGTTTTAGATCACTTAAGTATTTAGTTAACATTAGAGACCAAAGTTTTATTCTGTGTCACATATTCTATATAAATGAATAAATTAAATTAATGTGTATTCCAAAAACTGTGTAGCATTATAGGAGTAAAGAAATATCTCGGTTTGTCTTGCATGTGTATCATCGTTTGTAATTCATCATCTAATCCAAAAACAATGTCAACTATGTCTTATATATATTGAAAAACTGAATGTGAGGGACATCATTATTCCTTATAAAACAATTTAATAGAACAGACCTCGACTGACAAGAGGTTGTGATTTTTTTTTTCTTAAGACGATTAAAAAGGTCCCTCAAGTTGTCCATATTCAGAGAAATAGCCTCTTAACATTTATTAATCTTCTCAAAAAACAGGCTGTTCCCTTTCATGGGAACTTCGAACTGCGTCCTCTAGGGGTCACTATGGGGAACGCCTCGTCGTGACCCGTGTCTGAAGCATACATTGAAAAAACACCAACTCGTTGGCCGGCAACAGCCATGACGTCACTACCGGTGCGACTATAGTATAAATAGGCGCCGGGAGCTACACATCATTCTCTTCTTCGTCTTCATTGACTGTTTTGTTTGAAGCGTGCATTTCTGTGGTAAGAGCGATCTCTATTTATCTCATTATGGCGAGCACTAGCAAAGCATTTAAGGATGTGTGCATCCGTGTTGACGTTGTTTAACATCTGATGACACACACGATCTATGCGTTGTTTGTTTGGGCAAAGAGCACGCACGCGATGTCTCCGAGGGGGCAATCGGCGTGCACTGCGAGCGTTTTTTTTCCAAGGGAAAAGCTCCGCTCTCTTTTGTCTCTCTTTTCGAGGAAAGAGGGGCAGCCATCTGCTTCCTGCGATTCAGGACCCGCCGCTGCTGAGGCACGGAAGGGAATGAGCTCGTGGGGTGTTTTTTCAATGTATGCTTCAGACACGGGTCACGACGAGGCGTTCCCCATAGCGACCCCTAGAGGACGCAGTGTCTCGTTCCCTACTCAGGGAACCATGGTTACATAAGTAACCTGAGACATTTGTTTTTGAAACTGTAGACAGATGCAGAAACCCTGTGCTGACGAAAAAGTGACATTTTAAGATGAAATGTTTTGCTTTACTTGCTATATGGAACACAACATCCATTTCTTTATTTTTTTCCAAAAACCACTAAATTAACCTTTTTATGGCAAGCCGTTTTAACATTTAATCTAAAAACCGCACTAGTATCTAATTTAACATTACTAGTACTTGTTTTTTAGATACTAGTATCTTTTCCATTAAGTACTAATACTTATTCATTAACTACTAGTGGTTATTCTTTAGGTACTAGTGCTTATTCTTTAGATACTAGTACTTAATCATTAGATACTAGTACTTATTGATTAGATACTAGTGCTTATTTATTAGGTACTAGTACTTATTTATTAGATACTACTACACAGTAAAATCCCGAGTGTTAAATTAACACTGCTCGGAGCATATATGGTCCCACTCTAAAAGGGTGTTAAAGTAACACTGAAGCAGTGTTAAAGTTAATGAGATAATTATGTGATTAATTAAGTGTTGATTGAGCATTAGTAATGAACAGCTGCTGTTAACAAGCACAATCACTGAAGAAAAGAGAAACAAGACTCACAACTGACTTCAGCCACAGCCTTAGATGAAATCAACTGAAATAAAAGACATTAAATCTCTCAAGATCTCAGCA
>NW_015539928.1:124464-125551 GCF_001515605.1 Sinocyclocheilus anshuiensis
GATACTAGTATTTATTCATTAGATACTAGTACTTAATCATTAGATACTTGTACTTATTGATTAGATACTAGTGCTTATTTATTAGGTACTAGTACTTATTTGTTAGGTACTAGTACTTATTCATTAGATACTAGTACTTATTGATTAAATACTAGTACTTATTTCAATAGTGACTAGTAACTTTTATATTGCTACTAGTAACAAATTTTACATTTTTGCCATTGACTTCTATATGGCAAGCCGTTTTAACATTTAATCTATAAGCCTTACTAGTATCTATTTTCATGGTACTAGTACCTATTTTTTAGATACTGTTATTCCAATAGTGACTTGTATTTAATTATACTCTTCTTGTTGAGAAAAAATAGAACTAGTACTTATTTTTTAATTACTAGTAACTTTTTAGACTAGAGATATCCTGAACTTAATAGATACTAGTACTTTTTAAATTTGCATTTCTGCCCAGCATGGTAATCGTATGTTTAAAATTAATGAGCCAGCAACATAGGAGAGAGATTAGACAGGAAACGGAAACAAGGAGAGGAATGTACTTTTTTTGAGAAAACCATATAGAAAAAACAATCATTTGTACACAAGCACATAGAAAACATATTTTTGTCAGTTTTGTAAACACTGTAATTTCGTAAACATAGTCAATTTTATTATTTTCCTATTTTCCCTCCAGTAAAAACAATACATATCATACCAGGGCTGTATGTTAACTGTTAACTTTTATAGCACTGATGCTGCAGACAGTGAATGTTTTTACATTAATGTTCTGTATTGGTCAAACTGATGCTGCAGACACTGAATGTTTTTACATTAATGCTCTGTACAGGTCACACTGATGCTGCAGACACTGAATGTTTTTACATTAATATTCTGTACAGGTCACACTGGTGCTGCAGACACTGAATGTTTTTACATTAATATTCTGTACAGGTCACACTGGTGCTGCAGACACTGAATGTTTTTACATTAATATTCTGTACAGGTCACACTGGTGCTGCAGACACTGAATGTTTTTACATTAATATTCTGTACAGGTCACACTGGTGCTGCAGACACTGAATGTTTTTACATTAAT
>NW_015539928.1:129027-130795 GCF_001515605.1 Sinocyclocheilus anshuiensis
TGAATGTTTTTACATTAATGTTCTGTACAGGGCACACAAAATCCAAACCGTATGGTTTTCAGACAAACATTTTCTTTATTTGGAGAAAAGGCCAAAAATGATTAATAAATTAAAAAAGAAACACCCGGTTTGCTGTACTTGTAGGGCCGCACAATTTGGCCAAAGATGTTGTTTTTATATTTCAATAATAATGATTATGGTTATTATTTCTAAATAAAAACATTAAACAAAATAAGGAATATTACTTTTGTAATAACACAATTTCACTATAATATACAAAACTTAGTATTTAAGAATAAACCTAATAATAAATATACCTGCAAGAAAAAAAAAAGTACACTTCTTTACCCCGGAGAAAAACGTAAGGATTTGCAAATGTTTACCTGAAAATTCGTAATTATTTTGCAGTTTTTTTCTCAAATTAGGATTTTGTGAACAATAATGAGTACTCAATTAATGTAATTTCTTGTTAATTCATACTCGTCGCCGGAGGGCGCCCTTGCGCAGAAACTCCACAAGTGAGACTCACTGATGACGTTCCAGAAAATTCAGCTTTCGCTGTAGATGTAGCCTAGTAGCTGAATAACATGCAGATAGACGTTTTACTGATGAAACATGAAGAAAATAAACAATGACTGTGACAACATATGGTTTTATCTGTGCTCTTCAAGCCATCTCGGGTATTTTTATAAGAATAAAGTTTAAAATGCAATGCTAATCGATATAGCCTTTATCACTGTATAGAATTATATAAATTGGCATGATTTCTGCCTCATTCTTTTTAATGAAACCATGTCAGATTACAATAATAAGTTATCTCAAAGACTCGACTGATGTTGTGAAGTGAATTTGGACTAAAACATATCATTATACTTTTGTTGGAAAACAGGTTTGTAATCTTTCCTTGGGTTTTCATGGAAAAACAATTAGCAAGATAGGCTAACATACAAAGCCAGTTAGCCTTAACAATGAAATTAATTCTGCATATTAATGTTTTGTATTACCATGTGGACTCTGATTGGATGGTGGAGAGGTACTCATGTTTATGTAATGATCTGTTTAAATGAAGATATCTCCAAATACATTCTCACTAGTTCTTTATGAGGTTGAAGATATCTCCAAATGAACAAGGAGACGTAGTTATTTTGTTTTCGATATCATCTTTTAATTTCTGACTAGTAATTATTGCAATAGTGACTAGTATCTATCTAAATATTACTAGTAAGAGTTCATTAGATACTAGTACTTATTTTTTAGATACTGGTACTTATTCATTAGATACTAGTACCTATTTAATAGATACTAGTAGTTATTCATTAGGTACTAGTACTTATTTATTAGACACTAGTATCTTTTGTAATTACTACTAGTAACAATTCTTATCTTACTAGTCAGATCTGCTTTTTTACTTGTCTTATGTTATGACTAGTCCAAATGGCTACAGTAGAGTTCAATTAAAAAATGTACTAGTAAAATAAAAAATTATACTAGTAACATTTCGAATAAGTACTAGTATCTAATACTAGTTTCTACACTAGTACCTAATGAATAAGTACTAGTATCTAATAAATAAGTACTAGTATCTAAAAAATCTAAAAAATAATCTAATGGACAAGTACTAGTATCTAAACAATATGTACTAGTACCTAATGAATAACTACTAGTGCATAAAAATTAAGTACTAGTCACTAGTGGAATACATACTAGTCAAAACTGAATAATTGATATCTCAATGACGGATCCCCATAGAAGTCAATGGCAAAAATTA
>NW_015539928.1:143101-144624 GCF_001515605.1 Sinocyclocheilus anshuiensis
TACTAGTAACATTTCGAATAAGTACTAGTATCTAATAAATAAGTACTAGTACCTAATAAATAAGTACTAGTATCTAATGAATAAGTACTAGTAACTTTACAAAAAACACTAGTACGTAAAGAATAAGCACTAGTAGCTAAAGAATAAGCACTAGTACCTAAAGAATAAGCACTAGTACCTAATGAATAAGTACTAGTACTTAATGGAAAAGATACTAGTATCTAAAAAATAGGTACTAGTACCATGAAAATAGATACTAGTACGGCTTATAGATTAAATGTTACAACGGTTTTCCATAACTTCTATGGGGATCCGTCATTGAGATATCAACTATTCAGTTTTGACTAGTATGTATTCCACTAGTGACTAGTACTTAATTTTTGTGTACTAGTAGTTATTCATTAGGTACGAGTACGTATTTTTAGATACTGGTGCTCATTTATTAGATACCAGTACCTATTAAATAGACACTAGTACTTATTCATTAGATACTAGTACTTATTATTAGATACTAGTACTTATTATTAGATACTAGTACTTGTCCATTAGATACTAGTACTTGTCCATTAGATACTAGTACTCATTCATTAAGATACTAGTACTTACTATTAGATACTAGTACTTGTCCATTAGATACTAGTACTTATTTATTAGGTACTAGTGCTTATATATTAGAAACTAGTACTCATTCATTAGATACCGGTACCTATTACATATATACTAGAACTTATTCAATAGATACTAGTACACATTTATTAGATAATAGTACGTATTTGAAATGTTACTAGTATGACTTTTTATTTTACTAGTAAATGTTTTAATTGAACTCTACTGTAGCCATTTGGACTAGCAGATCTGACTAGCAAGATAAGAATAGTTACTAGTAGTAATTACAAAAGATACTAGTGTCTAATAAATAAGTACTAGTACCTAATGAATAACTACTAGTATCTATTAAATAGGTACTAGTATCTAATGAATAAGTACCAGTATCTAAAAAATAAGTACTAGTATCTAATGAATGCTTACTAGTAATATTTAAATAGATACTAGTCACTATTGCAATAATTACTAGTCAGAAATTAAAAGATGATATCAAAAACAGAATAACTACCACTCCGTTCATTTTGAGATATCTTCAACCTCATGAAGAACTAGTGAGAATGCATTTGGAGATATCTTCATTTAAACAGATCATTACATAAAAATGAGTACCTCTCCACCATCCAATCAGAGTCCACATGGTAATACAATACATTAATATGCAGAATTAATATGATTGTTAAGTAAGGCTAACTGGCTTTGTATGTTAGCCTATCTTGCTAATTGGTTACCATGAAAACACAAGGAAAGATTAAAAACCTGTTGTCCAATAAAAGTATAATGATATGTTTTAGTCCAAATTCACTTCACAACATCAGTCGAGTCTTTGAAATAACTTATTATTGTAATCTGACATGGTTTCATTAAAAAGAATGAGGCAGAAATCATGCCAATTTATATCATTCTATACAATGAATATA
>NW_015539928.1:144656-145377 GCF_001515605.1 Sinocyclocheilus anshuiensis
TTGTCGCAGTCATTGTTTATTTTCTTCATGTTTCATCAGTAAAACGTCTATCTGCATGTTATTCAGCTACTAGGCTACATAAACAGCGAAAGCTGAATGTCTTTGTCTATATAAGGGATTTCCTGGAAAGGTCATCAGTGAGTCTCTTGTGGAGTTTCTGCACGAGGGCGCCCTCCGGCGACGAGGGCGACGAGTAAAGAAATTACATTAATTGAGTACTCATTATTGCTCACAAAACTCTAATTTTAGTAAAAATAGCAAAAATAATTAAGAACTTTGAGGTAAACATTTGCAAATTTTTATGTTTTTCTCCAGGGTAAAGAAGTGTAAATTTTTTATTTTTCTTGCAGCTATATGTATTATATTTATTCTTAAATACTCCGTGTTGTATATTATAGTGAAATAGTGTTATTACAAAAGTAATATTCCTTATTTTGTTTAATGTTTTTATTTAGAAATAATAACCATAATCATTATTAGTTATATTGATATAGAAAAAAATCATTTTTGGCCAAATTGTGCAGCCTTACAAGTACAGCAAACCTGGTGTTTTTTGTTTATTTATTTATTTTTAATCAATTTTGCCCTTTTTTCCAAATAAAGAAAATGTTTGTCTGAAAACCATAAGGTTTGATTTTGTGTGCCCTGTGAAAAGCATTAATGAAAAAACATTCAGTGTCTGTAGCACCAGTGTGCCCTGTACAGAACATTAATGTAAAAA
>NW_015539928.1:145514-148691 GCF_001515605.1 Sinocyclocheilus anshuiensis
AAAACATTCAGTGCCTGTAGCACCAGTGTGCCCTGTACAGAATATTAATGTAAAAACATTCAGTGTCTGTAGTACCAGTGTGCCCTGTACAGTACATTAATGTAAAAACATTCAGTCTGTAGCACCAGTGTGCCCTGTACAGAACATTAATGTAAAAACATTCAGTGTCTGTGTCACTGGTTGCTACTGTGAGGAGCACGGAGCGAGGAACGAGGAGACCAGGAGTACAAAACAAAAGGAGTTTAATTCTATTTTTCAGGGAATCACACATAGCACAAGGAGTTGACAAACACTATTCCAGACAAAGAACAGTACCATCAAGGAGGGAGGGGCGGGCGCCCTGGAAGAGGCTGGTGCAGGACTGGAACAGGGCGGAGGGGACTCAGGAGGCCATGGCGGATTTTCAGGGAATCACACATAGCACAAAGAGTTGACAAACACAAAACTCAGAACAGGCTAGAACTAAATAGGGCAGATAATGAGTGGCAGACAGGTGAGGAGGTTAAATAATAATGAGACACACCTGGAACAAATCAAACTACATTGGGACAGGAAGGACCAAATAAGGAAAAAAGGAACTAAACGGGAACATACACGTGACAGTCTGTAGCACCAGTGTGCCCTGTACAGAACATTAATGTAAAACATTCAGTGCCTGTAGAACCAGTGTGACCTGTATAGAACATTAATGTAAAACATTCAGTGCCTGTAGCACCAGTGTGGCCTGTACAGAATATTAATGTAAAACATTCAGTGCCTGTAGCACTAGTGTGCCCTGTACAGAACATTCATGTAAAACATTCAGTGCCTGTAGCACCAGTGTGCCCTGTACAGAACATGTAAAAACATTCAGTGTCTGTAGCACCAGTGTGCCCTGTACAGAACATGTAAAAACATTCAGTGTCTGTAGCACCAGTGTGCCCTGTACAGAACATGTAAAAACATTCAGTGTCTGTAGCACCAGTGTGCCCTGTACAGAACATGTAAAAACATTCAGTGTCTGTAGCACCAGTGTGCCCAGTCCTATATGCAAGAAAGTTAATGTACAGCCCTGGTATGATATTTATTGTTTTTACTGGAGGAAAAATAAGAAAATAACATAAAACTTGTGTCTTATCTCCATCCTGCCACCAGAGGTCACTCGATGACCAACAAACAGATTAGGCTACTATGTTTACAAAATTACAGTGTTTACAAAACTGACAAGAATACGTTTTCTATGTGCTTGTGTACAAATAATTGTTTCTTTTCTATGTGGTTTCCTCAAAAAAGCACATCCATCTCCTGGTTTTTGTTTCCCGTCTAATCTCTCTCCTATATGTGCCGGCTCATTAATATTCAACATACGATTACCATACTGGGCTGAAATGCGAATTTAAAAAGTACTAGTATTTATTAAGTTCAGGATATCTCTGGCCTAAAAAGTTACTAGTAACTAAAAAATAAAGTACTAGTTATATTTTTTTCTTAAGAAGAGTATAATTAAATACTTGGCACTATTGGAATAAGCACAGTATCTAATGATTAAGTAGTACCTAATGAATAAGTACTAGTAACTTTACAAAAGACACTAGTAGCTGAAGAATAAACACTAGTGCTTAAAGAATAAGCAATAGTAGCTAAAGAATAAACGCTAGTACCTAATGGAAAATATACTGGTATCTAAATATATATGTATACACACACACACACACACACACCATGAAAATATATACTAGTACGGTTTATAGATTAAATGTTAAACCGGCTTTCCATAACCACTTAGCTTAAATAAAAACTCACGTTTTCAGAGAACAAAGCCATTACGGTTTAAGCGCTGAAGAGCTCTTTAAAAGATAACATGGGTGGCTCTTAAAAGAGCCTTTGGGTTCGTGGATCAGCTGAAACTCTACTTGGAGCTGGTGTATTTGGTGACGGCCTTGGTGCCTCAGACACGGCGTGCTTGGCCAGCTCTCCGGGCAGCAGCAGACGCACGGCGGTCTGGATCTCTCTCGAGCTGATGGTGGAGCGCTTGTTGTAGTGAGCGAGACGAGACGACTCACCGGCGATGCGCTCGAAAATGTCGTTGACGAAACAATTTTTAGAGGTTTTAACAATTAATGAAGCATTGCGGATTTCATTAACCTTGAAACAAATATTTACTTTGATGTAAGGGTAACCTCCTGTGTATTATTTGAAGTTGACATTTTATGTGTAATTTTCCAAGTTTCTTCATTTTCACGTGTTGTGAGGATTTGCAGCCATTTCTTCATTTTCACGTGTTGTGAGGATTTGCAGCGCGCTTCTTTATTTGCATGAGCTGTGAGAATTTGCAGCGCGTTTCTTCATTTGCATGAGCTGTGAGGATTTGCAGCGCGTTTCTTCATTTGCATGAGCTGTGAGGATTTGCAGCGCGTTTCTTCATTTTCACGTGTTGTGAGGATTTGCAGCAAGTTTCTTCATTTTCACGTGTTGTGAGGATTTGCAGCCATTTCTTCATTTTCACGTGTTGTGAGGATTTGCAGCGCGCTTCTTCATTTGCATGAGCTGTGAGAATTTGCAGCGCGTTTCTTCATTTGCATGAGCTGTGAGGTTAACTTGCAGCGCGTTTACTCTCGGCCACCGTACAAAACTCAACTTTTGTAAACAAATTAAAAGTTATGTTATGTATTATATTATGTAGTAAATTATATTCAGAAACGTGTTCTTTGTGTGAAATCGTGTGTGTCTCTTAAAAGAGCCGCTGGGGTTGTGTTTTCTCCAGGAACCGCTTAGCATCCGAATCCGTACAGAGTGCGTCCCTGTCGCTTCAGAGCATACACCACATCCATGGCGCTGACGGTCTTTCTTTTAGCGCTCAGTGTAGGGCACAGCATCTCGAATCACGCTCTCCAGAAACGGGCGTTTATATTTCTCTAAAGGACCTAGGTGAAACCACAATAATGGGCGGTTCTGCTAAACGTCACCCGTTACGTCTAATCCGAGTCCAGTGTCTTCCAATGTTCGATTGTAGTAGTGATGCCCTGGATGTTATCCCGGAGGACCTTTCGGTGGCGCTTAGGCCTCCTTTACTGAGACCTTTACCGCCTTTTCCTCTTCCGGACATCTCAACTACAATCTTCTAAACCAGTGTTTCCCAACCAGGGTGCCGTGTAAAAAATCCTTTTTTAATATTTTTAAATTGCTAAAATATTCAAA
>NW_015539928.1:148952-149589 GCF_001515605.1 Sinocyclocheilus anshuiensis
AGAGCATCTATTATATAATATCCATTTCTGATGTCGCCAATAATTAGAGATGCACCGAAATTCCGGTTGCCGAAAATTAGTTGACCGCTCAGGTTTCGCTTTCACGTGGTGTGAAGCTCTGTGTATTATCCGCTCTATGCGTGTGCGCTCCGCTCAGTCGCTCCACTCGTATCATCGGAACAGCAAAGTCCACTCAAAAATCGAGCTGACACGAAACATCTATGTAGTACAGTATTGTTTCTGTCTGCAATAGCCCTACTGTGTTGTAACATGGTGTGGTATATGAGCAACTCTGGTAACGCTGCCCTCTCATTCATTGATCTGCTAACCGCTATGTTATGCTCACGTGTTCTGATAATAATAGCTTTCTAGGACTAAACATTATTTGGATAATTGGTAAAAAAAAAAGTTAAATATCTTAACCCTACTCTGTTAGACCTACCTGAAAAACTAAAAATCAATTTATTTCATTCGAAGGCCTGTCGTTATTTTTTTATTTGTGCTATCATTATTACTTTCTTTATTTGTTATTATTTTATTACTGACTGCTTACTTGTTATTTTGTATTCAACTCAAAGTTTGAAATCAAGCTATCTCGTGCTACTGCACCAAAATCACCCCACTGTAAAATAAAAAA
>NW_015539928.1:149846-153117 GCF_001515605.1 Sinocyclocheilus anshuiensis
ATTCAAATATTGTGACAAAATTAATTTTGTAGGGTGCCACAAGTTTGTTAAAATTTCCAAAGGGTGCCGCGACTGAACAAAGGTTGGGAAACACTGTTCTAAACGACGCATGAAAGTACTGATGGGTCGTTCTTGAACGATTCGTTCATTTTAAACGAATCTTTACTGTGACTCGGGAAGAACGAGTCGTATCGGGGAGTGATTCGTTCGGTCGCGCATGCGCAACATCCTATAGGTTCTGTACTGGAATTAGTCAAGTAAGGTAAACAATTAATTAATATTTTCTGTTTCTTATAGCAGTTTTGTATTGTTTGTAGTGTGATCAAATTAGTAGACATATTAGGGAAGTAACACGAAACATTTTAATTATATTTTGTTAAAATTAACGAAATGACTCGAAAAAAAATTCGTTCATTTTGCTAAACGAGACTCAAAGGTCCGAGTCGATAAAATGATCCGAACTTCCCATCACTACATGAAAGATGATTTAGAGGCGAAGCTTTAATGCTTGCTTACAGGACCTAGTTGAAACCACAATCATGGGCGGTACTAAACGTCATCCAAATCTAGGTCTTCCAGATGCTTGAATCCGGGAATTTAAGAAGTGTATTAAAAAAAAAAAAAGCTACTTCTTAACACGAATTCGAGCATATCCAGTTCCGTTAGCAGAACCGAACAAACATTTTGACAGCTTTTAGATTAATTGTCGAATAATCTAGAAAGCTTCAGCCTTTTCGCCCCTCGCTCAGGAATATATATACGGCCACATGAAAAAAAATGAAGCATATACACAAGTGTTCAAGCTTATTCAAAGGCTTTTTTTTATTTGTAGTAAGGAATGTGATAAGATAGCAGAAGAGGAATGCTTAAGGACAGCTTCCACAGGCCAGGGGCTTCTCCAGCAGTGCCAGGCAAGATGTTCTCCATATAAAAGCAGTGAGTGTAGACTGAATACATACAGCCTGTACTTCTCTGCTAAACTATGAACTAGAGCTGGTTTCTTTGATTTTATTTTATAGCTGTAGAACATTTTCCCTCATTATACGCATTGCATATCGATTACATTGTTTTAGTACAGATTGACACGCAATTAAAGCCAAATTAAACTTTAACGGTCTAGACTCAAACACCCAAGTAAGTTAATAAACACTTTATACATTTACAGTAAACCAATGGAGAATAATAAGAATAAGACGAGCTACAACGCAACGCTTGTTTTAAGTCTACAGCTGCCATGCGCTCATTGGACGGCGTAGAGTCAGTTGTTTTTGATTGGTTATTGTCTGGGGCTTCAAAATGACAGTTGACCAATGAATGTGCGTCTCCTGTTTTCAAACAAGAGACGACAGTTTGTGGTTCCCGCCTACATGTCCTGCATTCGTTCACTTTTGTATGAAAACAATAGGCGAAGTCGGTCTTAAATTAACATACTGGTTAATATGTATAACAAATGTATAGCCTGAATGCACTGTATGTAAGACGCTTTGGATAAAAGCGTCTGCTAAATGCATAAATGATTACAACTGCAGTACTGCAGTACTGCAGAATTCAAATGCAATATGGCATGTTACTTTAGAATTGTTCAAGGACCACATTTTCACTAAACTTTAGAGAAGTCATTGAAGAGAATTACACGGAATTTCAAATAAGAGGTCACTTTTGGAAGAACTTGTTTTAAATAAAATAAACTTCAAACTGGGTTTATATCAAAGAATATGGTCTATACCAACTGAATGAAAAATCGCTCTCACGTGGAGAAAATGTGTGGCTCTTAAAAGAGCCTTTGGTTTGAAGAGAAACTTCTCTCGGTTTACTTGGTCTTGGCGGGTTTCTCGGTCTTCTTGGGCAGCAGCACGGCCTGAATGTTGGGCAGCACGCCGCCCTGAGCGATGGTCACGCCGCCAAAAAGCTTGTTCAGCTCCTCGTCGTTGCGCACCGCCAGCTGCAGGTGACGGGGGATGATACGAGACTTCTTGTTGTCCCGGGCGGCGTTTCCAGCCAACTCCAGGATCTCAGCGGTGAGATACTCGAGCACAGCGGCCAGATACACCGGAGCACCAGCACCGACGCGCTCGGCATAGTTGCCTTTACGGAGAAGCCTGTGAACACGACCGACGGGGAACTGCAGTCCAGCTCTGGAGGACCGAGTCTTGGCTTTAGCGCGAGCCTTTCCTCCAGTTTTGCCTCTTCCACTCATTGTGATAACAACCGCTACAACACAGCTCAAAGAAAGAATGATAATACGGAGAGCTGCGACGTTACTTTTAAAAGAAAGCGTGCCAGTCTCCTATTGGCTGGAGTCTGATTACGTTCCAAGCCAATCAGTGAACTTCCCTCCGAACTTCAAACCCCACCCTCTTCCTGCTGCTGCCAACCCTCAAGCACAACGTTAACCATGTTCACGAGCTTCTTTATTGTGTACCTGTATTTATTTTTCTATGTATTCCTTTATTTTTACGTATATACATTTTTGACTTTATGTAGAACACTTTCAATTACCTTTGTGTATTAAATGTGTTACATAAACCTGTCTAACCTATTATTTATTTCATTAGTTTTAAGCATAATGAAGTGATTCAAGTTAAATGTCTGACTTGTAGCATAATATTCACATTCACGTATCAATATCGTCAAAATGCTACATTACTTTAAACAGAAACAATGCTCTCACTTTGAATTAGTGGGTGGCTCTTAAAAGAGCGTTGGCTGCGGGCTTCTTGGCTTTAGGAGCGGCTTTCTTGGCGGGTTTTGTCTTGGTCTCAGCTTGTTTCTTGTTGAGTTTGAACGAGCCGGAGGCGCCGACTCCTTTGGTCTGGACCAATGTAGTCCTTGGCAGCGTGCCAATGTAGTCGGCTTCATTAACAAATGACTCTTATGAACCGGATCTTTTTGAGTCAAAACCACAAAGCACGGCCCAGTTCACTAACGAATTGTTTTTACATTTGTTCGTGAATCAGATAATTACTGCTCTTCAGGTAACTCAGAAGTCCTCTGAGAAATCTAATCTCGTCCGGATATGTCTGAGATTCATCGAGTAACTGTTTGGTGATCCAATTCTCCGACCGCTCGCTCCACTTTCATCATGGATATAAGCCGTGACAATAGCAGAGTTAGGTAAGAATCTAGTTGTAGTTTTCTCGATTGAGAATATAACTGATGCTTTTAGTTGGCACTATTTTCCCCAACCCATTAATTCAGTTTTCAAAACAAGGACACATTTTTCAAAAAGTTTAACAATGAGTAAGTTAAACATTAGGTAGCAAAACTGATG
>NW_015539928.1:153698-156440 GCF_001515605.1 Sinocyclocheilus anshuiensis
ACTGTATAATTTGGCCAAATGTGCAGAGGATGCTAAATTTACTTTTTTAATTTTATTTTTTGCTGTAGGCTACTGTATTGTGGTGCATGCCAAGTTTTTTACTGTAGGCTACTGTATTGCATTGTGCATGCAATTCTTTGGTATTTGAACTTTCTAGTGCTTTTCATCTACTGCAAGATTACTTTACAGTAGTAAAATGAAAATGATTTTTTCCCCAAAAGTTCATTGCTGAATTATACATCTGTATCTGTAATTTAATTTATGTATATTTGGTCAGTTTGAAGCACACACATCTGTCTGTCCTTCATCTCCGGTCACTGCTGCTTCCCACGTTTCGCTGCTTTATTGATACAAAACCCAAAAAGCTCAAACTCAGCACCTGATCGCATTTGTCATTACACAGGGGTTTTTTTACCCAGATTTTTTTATTTTTTTTGTATGAACTGATGAGTAAAACGTATTAATTTATTGGTACTGTGTGCAAGCGTTTGTTACAATATCAAATGGAATCAGATCATTTCTTTATATCACAGGTCATTCACTGGCTGGAGGGGTAATGGAAATGTATTTTCCATGTATACTTTATTGTTATCAAATTAAACAGATGACGTGATTAGACTTGTCCTGTCCTGTTCTGTCCTGTTTTGGACAGAGTTACTGTTTTGGATGAAGGACAGGGAAACCAATAAATAAACATCTATTACATGTCCATCTTTATCTTGAGTCATTTTCTAACTATATGTGTCAAAGGGGAAGTCGTGGCCTAATGGTTAGAGAGTCGGCCTCAACCCAAAGGTTGTGGGTTCGAGTCTCGTACCGGCAGGGATTGTAGGTGGGGGGAGTGAATGTACAGCGCTCTCTTCCACCTTCAATACCATGACTGAGGTGCCCTTGAGCAAGGCACCGAACCCCAAACTGCTCCCCGGGCGCCGCAGCAAAAAAATGGCTGCCCACTGCTCCGGGTGTGTGTTCACGGTGTGTGTGTGTTCACTGCTGTGTGTGTGCACTTTGGATGGGTTAAATGCAGAGCACTAATTCCAAGTATGGGTCACGTCACTTCACTTCAAACATTTAAAGCTCATACAAACAGCCAACTGTTAAAAGTAGTTTAAACAGTGGATATTAATTGATATGACCAAATATTTGACCAAATTTTGGGGCATGGCCTAATGCAGTGGTCGGCAACAGGCGGCCCGCAGCCAGATTATTTTGATAGCGGCCTCAAATCACTCAAATCAGAAAGACTGTGAAGGCTATGATGGCTATGGACATGAGCGGGAAGTTAGACAGTTCTCAGGGAATTTGTTTGTTCCCTCTAGATACTGAATATTTTCAGCTGAAAGCATGATTTAAACAAGTACTACAACACTTATTCACACGCAATCACCCTCTCAATAATGTCATCTGTATCCGATTTCGAATGAGCAGAAATATGTAAGAAATGCATAGATCCATAGGTAAAACAACTGACGAAAACGTATTATTTTCATCACAAACAAAATTTAGACTGCAAAAAGCAGCAATTATACCTTTTATTGCTGACAACCATGTTATTAGCTTGTCACACACAATCGCTCTCTCAATGATGCATTCAAACAAATGTAATCTTACAGTACTACTTCATCTTAAATCTGTAAGAAATGCATCGATCCGTAAAATAGCTGACGAAAACGTAGTTATTTTCATCACAAACAAAAAGCATAGCAAAAAGCAGCAATTTTTAAAAACCTTTTAATGCTGACAACCATGTTATTAGCTTGTCATGTGGTAGGAAAAAAGTTTGAACACTAGTGTTCTAATAAGCCACATCTGAATTGTACTTGTAGAGTTGAATATCAACAAAGACTTTTGCTTTCCTGTCCCAAACCCATCTTCCTTTTGCAATTCCAATGTTGCGATACAATATAGTCACACACAATATAGCAACCTGAACCATAGTGAAACCATCCTTACATTTTCATGGGACTGACAAACCCATTATTGGTTTAAAATGGAATAAAATCACATATATGTTTCATGTAAAAAATACAGAAAGATCTTCATTGTAAAGACCCCCTCTAATATTATCACACTTAGACAAAGGCCCTCATGCACACACACACACAGAGATGGCATGAGATGACAACAGCAGATGATAAATCACTCACACTGACCCCCAGTCACTTACGCATCTCACATTCTCATTTTGCACTGATGAATTCTGGTTAAAGTGGCTGTCGACCAGACATGATTCAATTACCTGTAGGGTATCAGACCGAGTCAGACAAAAATAATGATCTTTAAAATAGCATCATATGACCCCTTTAAATATAGCTAAAATAGCTCCTTGTCGCAAAAAATAATAAAAGTCGCAGCTACAATGAGAAAGTAGCTACATTTGGCGACAAAATCCCCAAATTGGCAACACTGGTGGAAAAGCTGGGAGGTTTTAAAAGAGTGCTAAGGGAATTATACAGAGGTTATTATGTGAGTATAGGAGAGAATAAGTCTAAGTGGACATCCATGACATGCGGAGTCCCACAGGGCTCGATCCTTGCACCGCTGTTGTTTAGCCTGTATATGCTCCCACTAAGTCAAATAACGAGAAAGGACCAAATTACCTATCACAGCTATGCTGATGATACCCAGATTTACCTATCCTTATCACCAAATGACTGCAGCCCCATTGATTCCCTCTGCCAATGCATTGATGAAATTAACAGTTGGATGTGCCAGAACTTTCTTCAGTTAAACAAGGAGAAA
>NW_015539928.1:156693-164015 GCF_001515605.1 Sinocyclocheilus anshuiensis
CGAGTCAGTTAGAAATACCAAGGGTTCACACAAAACAAGGGGAGTCCGCTTTTAGCTATTATGCCACCCGCAGTTGGAATCAGCTTCCAGAATAGATCAGATGTGCTAAAACATTAGTCACATTTAAATCTAGACTCAAAACTCATCTGATTAGCTGTGCATTTATTGAATGAGCACTGTGCAATGTCCGAACTGATTGCACTGTATTTTATGTATGTATAATCATTTTCTATTTTTAACTGTCTTAAATTCTTTTTACATAAATTGTTTAATCATTTTTTAAGTTTTTAAATTCCTTGTTTTATTTTTGTGATTATTTTTTTAAATTATTATTTTACTTTCTTTTATGTAAAGCACTTTGAATTACCATTGTGTACGAAATGTGCTATATAAATAAACTTGCCTCTTTTCTTTTATGTAAAGCACTTTGAATTACCATTGTGTATGAAATGTGCTGTATAAATAAACTTGCCTTGCCTTGCCTTATTTGACCAGTCTGACGATAGGTTTAAAAACGATCCGCATAAAGCCACGATTTAGATCCAGCACTAAAATTAATCCCTTCTCATACAGTCTGATGTAGCTTTGCATCCCACCCTAACAAATCATCAGTATAAAGTCCATGTATGAACATGTCTGATGAGAGTTTTGTATGTTCTTATAAGTTGTGTGTGTGTGTGTGTGTGTGTGTGTGTGTGTGTGTGTGTGTGTGTGTGAGTGTGCAGTGTCACATGATCCTTCAGATAGTGTGTGTGTGTGTGTGTGTGTGTGTGTGTGTGTGTGTGTAATCACACACACACACACACACTAAATTAAATCACTTAATAAATAATCTTCCATATTCTCAAAAATTATCACAAAAGACAGGATGACACATTTTACAGGGGAGTCATTTTCTTCCTTATTTGCAGGAAGTGTTGAGTATAAAACAGCCTGTGTGTTTGACTGTGTCATTAATAGATCAGCATGGAGCTCAGTCTACTTCCTCTAATGCTCTGTGAGTATAATTTTCTCATTTATGCATTAATTTCTTATTTTGTGTAATGATGTAGTGAATCAGTGTTCATCTGTATTTCATTGTCTTATGTATTTAATATGTTTTCATTCATGCTGCTATTAATGTTAGTATCAAATCCAGTTCATGATGTCTGTGCATGAAAGCTAATTATACTCTCATGTGCTGCATGTAGCTGAGTGAGATCAGTGTATTTATTATTTATCATGTTCTGAAATTTTTGTAAGTTTGTTTTCTTCAGTAGATCTTCATCAGCAGTTGGTGCATCTATTTATAGTCTTTACTTGTGATGTGATGTGGTGACCTTACTGACCACTTATGAAGTACTGATGGCATGCAAAATAAGATCTGCAGTTCAGTGTCTCTGTTGTTTCAGTGGTATGATGACAGCATCACGTTGATATTCTTAGCAATGCACATAGATGTTGTCTTCAATCTTTCACCCTGCTTCAGAATAGAGATAGATTGATCTGATTTGATAGAATAGAGAAGATAGAAAGAGTTGAGTCGAGCAATTCTGCTCATTAACAATATAAAACTGGTCTAAAATCTGTTGTATCAAAATACCATTGACACTGTTTGTAGTTGCTATTTTGAATTAGTCTTCTAAAGAGCTAATTTCTCTCTCAAACTTTTAATCAGTGTAAACTATTCAAATGGCGATTCAAACTATGCTTTTCTTGTGGAATTCCTTTCAAACGTTTTTAAAGAAATTCATGTAGTTCTATTTAGAATCAACTAAATCTAATAATTAATCAATAATGGTCTCTTTTCAATTTTCAGTGCTGATTTCAAACATCCGCCCTGCACACACTCAAGGTGATTTATATATTTCTTCAAATATTCACCCATATAATGCATATACATTATGAACTTAAAGATAATAACATGTTAAGAGAGGCTTTTATTTACAGAGAAAAAAAAGGTGGTTGTAAATAAAGTGAGTTTATTGTTCTCATCATGCAGGGCAAGAGGCTTCAGAGGAACACAACAGTAAGTGTTTTCAATGTATTGCACCATTCCTGGACAAAGACAAGAAATAAACACTGATATACGTGTAGATGTGTAGATTATTTTGGCTTCTTTGGATGTTTTAGCATAACTTCTGTTTGTTCGGTTCTTATAGAGGCACCTAAACCTCGTCTGACTGTTCAGCCTGAACCATCACAGATATTCAGAGGAGAGACTGTCACTCTCACATGTGACATACAGGGGGAAGATTGGACATACACATGGCAGTGTGGAGATGAACAGCACAACTCTGAGGAGAAAGAGTTCAAGATCACTGTACAGCTCAAACAGTCCTGCAAGTGTAAAGGCTGCAGAAAACCATTCTGCTCTGAATGGAGTGATGCTGTGACTCTGAGTGTTTCGGGTGAGTGATCATCACTGATACACGTCAGGATCTTGCTTAAATGCATAAACAATGAATTGACTCCAACCGAGAAAAAAACTACTAGTAAACATTTATAGCAACTCTAGTCTATTGATTCTGGGTTATTTATATTAAATGTTTCTTAATTTTGCCTCACCCGTCAGCTTATTTTCTTTGTCATTATGAGTAATATAATTGTATGGCTGTTTTATGCTCTTCTAACATGAGAGGTCTCATAAAGACGACACATGAAGACATGGCTCCTCAAATTGGGTGCTCAACTCACTTGGGTGCTCAACTTTCATTGTTACAATTACAGGAAGTATTTTATTATCAGCCAAATTTCCATATGGCAGTAACATGAATAATATAATACACGTTATGTGGTTAGTTAATGTCATGTATTGAGATTAAGCAGACACAACTAACATTCAGTCTGTCTAACATACAGCGTCTACAGTAGAAACAACCCAAATTTGTCTCAATACAAATACCAGAAATGCAGTGATAGATGATGACTCATGAAGTAGTCATGATGTATCATGAAATATTTACAGGCAAGCCCAAATTAACTGTAAAGCCCCAGAGTTCAGTGTTCACTGGAGACACAGTTACTCTCATCTGTGATGTGGGACGATCAACTGGACGGACAATTCACTGGTTCAAAAACTTTCAGAGAATAAAAGCTGGTTCTGAAACAGAAACACTGAGTGATGTGAGAGTCTCTGATGGAGGAAGATATGCGTGTGCTGTACAAAGAAAGACCACACAAAGCCAAGGAGTCATGCTAACAGTAGGAGGTCAGTGCTGTTTTTACAGGACAATCTGATTTTCAGTTTACAATAATATTATGAAGATTAATGTCCCCCATCCACAATATCATGTGCTGTCGGTTAAAGTAAACTTCAGTTTATTTTACACAGAGAGACCCAAGCCTGTAGTGCGTGTCCAGCCTGATGGACGTGTGTTCAGAGGAGGACAGACGGTCACTCTCACATGTGACATACAGGAGACAGACGTCACCAGCTGGAGCTACAGCTGGAATAAAGATGATTCAGAGATTCATGTCAGTCAATCTCAGGAATACCGGATCAGTTCTGTTAGTGAATCTCACGCAGGTAATTACAGCTGTACTGGAAGAGAAACAGGAGGATCACGATACTCACACACCAGTGATAAAGTGACGCTGACCGTATCAGGTGAGTGTGTTTATATCTGTTCACATCACTCTGACTACATGAGCAAAAATGTCTGTAAATAACAAATAAGAAACCTTAACCAACATGTTTAATGTTTAATGTAATGTGCATTGATTCATGCTCCTTATTTACTGCATATGTAGTAAATCTGCAGATAAATAACTTAAACAAAAGCTATTTTAATAAATAAATGGGTTTACTTTAGGCTAAAACATGTCACAATCAAATTACAGATGATTAGCTACAAGGGTAGCTAACTTGACCAACTTGATTAATTTGACCTACTGACCTTTTATTTTAAAACATCAGGATCTTCAGGACTAGAGTTTTCCGAAGCTCATGCTCTGATAATCGGAGTGATTGCAGGACTGAGTGTCACATTTCTGCTCATGTTCTTACTGGCCCTGCTGTGGTGCTGCAAACACAACAAAGGTTCATCTCATCTCTTTAAATCAGCATAGACTACTTATACAGACTGTCTTAACTATAATGACCTTTGGAAGCGTTTTATGGTTAAAGATCATTTTATATAAATATCTGTCATAATCTGAGGGCAGGAAAGCTGTTTGTGAATCATTCCTGAGGTTTCTCTGTGTTTGAGTAGGTGCAGGATCTCCGTCTCCCTCTACTGAGTATCAGCTAAAATAGTAGCCATCATCAGTTTACAACAAAAAAAAAAACAAACTCAGTAAATACAAACAACTGAAAAACTAAAACCAGAAAAAAAGAGAGGAAAATGTATCACTCATTCATTATTTTTTAAATGCAGACATATGGACCTTCTGATGTAAAGATTGACCTGAAATCAATGAATGAAATTAAGAAACATAAGATAAATGTGAAATAAATGTATGAGCCACTCTGTCATCTGTTAGGAAAGGAGAGTTCTGACACTGTTTACTCCAAACTGAAGATTTAAGGTGAAATAAACTAAAAACTGTGCAAAATATCATAATATAAGGCACTTACGAAGATACATGTTTTATACTTGTGAATTAATTTGTATAATTTCAGGTTCTGTTGCTGGATCTATATGATGAATGCTCAGACAACTTTCATCAGCATTAGAATTAAAAAATGTACCAAAAGTTGGTGAATTGGATATATTACCCATAATTATTAATCATATTGTTTAAATTATTAATCATAACATGCATATATTCATAATCCATGACATTTTAAAACAAGATTTGTGTCACCACAACACATGATCCTTCTAACCGCTGATACAGTACCACTGGGTACATATTCATCTTACATAACTGTTGCATTACTAATATGTACAGAATAATGAATATTATAAGAAAATAGCAATAGGCTTATGTTCCTGTATTAATCTATCCTCTCGCTGTCCAATAGATATGATCATAGAGACGATTTGATTGTTTCATCTATATTTACAATCCATGTACACAATGCATTGTGTTTTTGATAGTCTTGCATCTTCTTTTGGTATTTACTGTGTGTTTGTCTTCTTGCTCTTGCTTTAATCGTGTATGTTAATAAAATGTATTTTCCATTCAAGTTGTAAGAACTAAATAAAGCACTATATCACTTGTGAAGTGAAACTAACTAAACACTGCATTGTGTTTTTTCTAAAACATCAGGATTATTTGGTTGTCTTGACACTGCTTGGTCTCATGCTGTAGTATCACAGGGTTACAATTAGCATGAAATGCCCATATAATCAGAGCTTTAGACTTTTTTATTATCTGAAGACCTTGATTACTTTGGTTCGGGTGTGTTTAATTAGAGTTGGACTAAACTCTGCAGGATAGTGGTCCTCCAGGAACAGGTTTGGACACCCCTGCCTTAAATGAAATAGAATGAGTGCAGTAAACAAATAACAAATGATC
This sequence comes from Sinocyclocheilus anshuiensis, assembly GCF_001515605.1. Taxonomy (NCBI): domain Eukaryota; kingdom Metazoa; phylum Chordata; class Actinopteri; order Cypriniformes; family Cyprinidae; genus Sinocyclocheilus; species Sinocyclocheilus anshuiensis. Next base: position 162,139 of record NW_015539928.1, read on the forward strand.
AAAATAACTACTCTGCAATTGCCTTTATTTTACAAAAATAAAACTGTTTAGTATTACATTACAATTTCCATCTCCATTCCGAACTAAACAGTAATTCAGTCCAAAGAGATCACTGTGCACAGTATGCTATTTATTTGTTTTTTGTTTGTTTGTTTTATTTCTATGTTATTTGCCAAAATATGCAACCACGGGATACTACATAAAGATAATGAGATAAAGAATGCTACTATAATGTAATTGCACTCAAATTTACTTTTCATTTCCAGTGTAAGGAATAAACTAGAGACTATATGTGCTGTGATTTGAATTTATTTAATACACGAGTTTCACAATTTGAGTTGAATTACCATGACTTTTCCATGACATTATAAATTATTGAGATGCACCTGTACATTGATAAAACACCAACAACACGTTGGCCGGCGACAGCCATGACGTCACTACCGGTGCAACTATAGTATAAATAGGCGCCCCATGACGTCACTACCGGTGCGACTATGGTATAAATAGGCGCCGGGAGAACACATCATCCTCTTCTTCATCTTCACTGACTGTTTTGTTTGAAGCGTGCATTTCCGTGGTAAGAGCGATCTTCCTTTTCTTCCTGATCTCCATACAAAGATCGAGAAGGAATGGAAGAGGCCGTTTTCCTCATGTAGCCATCGATTCCAGCATACGAGTTATGCCAACATCGAGGCGATGCACGAAAACGGCTATGAGAAGATGCCCCTGTAGAAGAGACGCTGGCCAGCTATCTCTCTATAGGTGAGACGTCCCCTCTTAAAACTCCCTCCTTGCCATCTAAGCCCCTTCAGGATACATCTCGCTTGAATGGCAGGGCATACGCAGCAGCAAGTCAGGCTGTTGCTTCGCTGCACACGATGGCGGTGCTCCAGGCATACCAGGCTGACCTGCTGAAAGACCTGGATAAAGGCGAGGAGAAGAGACGCTAGCTAGCTATCTCTCTATGGGTGAGACATCATCTCTCAAAACTCCCCCCTTGCCATCCGTGCCCCTTCAAGCTACATCTAAACTGAATGGTAGGGCATACGCAGCAGCAGGTCAGGCTGTTGCTTCGCTGCACACGATGGCGGTGCTCCAGGCATACCAGGCTGACCTGCTGAAAGACCTCGATAAAGGCGAGGGCCTTTCTCCCGATGAGGTAGCTGAGTTGCGCCGCACCACTGATCTCACTCTCTGTGCTACTAAGCAGGCCGCCTCTGCTGTGGGCAGGTCCATGGCGGCTATGGTAGTGACGGAGAGACATCTGTGGGTGAACCTGGCAGATATCGGGAAGAAAGAGAGGGGCTTTCTTGGATGCGAAGGCGCGCTCAGCGGCCTTCAGAACCTTCATTCCACGAAGGTCCAGGTCTGAGCCCGAACAACCCAGGGGTCCTGGCCCGTCTCGGTTTGAGGATCAGAGACGGGCACAGAAGGCTAGTGTCACGACTCGCGCTCCTCCTCCGCCTGCGGGTAGGGGAAGGAGGAATCGCGGGTCAAAGGGAGGTAGGCAAGACGCAAGACTTATGATCCAGACAAGGCGTCAGCGCTTTCGTTCGGATCAGCGTGACACTTGAGTACTCATTTCTCATTTCCGTTTTACATCTGCCCTTATCTTCCCCTTCCTAATTCCCCTGTAACCACCATATCTCCACCTGACCGAGGTTAGGTGGAAGCTTCCTGCATAACAGTCTCCTTCTGGACCTATGATGTTTTTGGTTGGTTCTATGGTTAAATCATAGTAACCACCTTACTGATGGTCCGGTCTAGAGGCTTCTCCGGACAGAGCTCCGACGCGGGAGCCATGGTGGGTGAGGACGATCCATGTCTAATATATGGATATTTAAATATATGTATGTGTGTATCTAATGAACTGG
>NW_015539928.1:167230-169940 GCF_001515605.1 Sinocyclocheilus anshuiensis
ATGCGGCCAGGTCACAGGCTTCTGCGGAAGCCTTCTTGATCATCAGGCCACCGGCACGGCACTGCAACATTTCCTGGACGTCCGGGCTGGGCTTCTGCTTTCAGGCTGCCCTGTCTGGTACACAGTATCTAGGTCGCCCTGAGGGGCTTCCTGGTCACCAGGATATGCCCTCTTGCTGAGGCATTGAGCGGGAAGTATAGGTGGCATTTGCGAGAACCTTCTTGTGTAATGCTGTCTCAGGCAGTGCTCCCCTCGCCTTAGAGGGTTGTATTTGAGCTTGCCTCTCCAGTTTGGCTCAGTACTTCCGGGTATCTGTGAACAGATGCTTGGGAAGCTCTTAAATCCATGCTATGGTAAGTGCACATGCTAAGCTTTGTGCACTTTCTGAAATCCACATGGTGGTAAGTGTGCACGCTGAGCACTTTGTGCACTTTCTAAAATCCACATAGTGGTAAGTGTGCACATTATACTTTGCGCACATTTCTGAAATCCTGTATGGTAAGGGTTACACTTTATTAGCCTCGTTCCCTTTCTCTGAGTTGTTTAGACCCCGGTACCTTGGGCTCCACTCAACCAGTGTGTCTCTGTTGACACACTTTTGAAGTATCGCTCCCCTCACCATTGAGGGTTATTGTGAGCATGGTGCTTTCTTTCGAGCGTTTGAATTCTCTGCCTTCTGAGGAGTGGGATTCCTCGCTCCGTGGGCTGTTCTCATGGTAGTGTTTAGCAGTGTTCCCTTTTATCAAAGGGTTGCCTATGAGCACGCTACTCCTTTCTGAATTCGGAGTTCTCCTCTCACGTGAGAGTTGAGTTCTCTGTTTTCCCAGAGCACCTGGAACCAGTAGCATCAGGTGAACTAGGCCCTTCCAAATCCGCCTCTCTGATGCGCTGAGTTTTTGGCTAGCTTGCAGTACACTTACCTCTGATTCTAACGATCATGCTGGGCGAGCCCCCTCTCTCGTTGAGAGCTGGGTCTGTGTTCCCTCAGCTAGGTAACTTACTGCTGGCAGTTCCAGTATTGGAACATGCTGTAGGTCCAAGCCTCCCTCTCGTTTTAGAGCTGGGTGTGTTGCTCCCTTAGCTAAGTAAATTATTGCTAGCTGTTCCAGCATTGGAACATGCGGTAGGTCGAGCTCCCCTCTCGTGTGAGAGCTGAGTGTTTGCCCCCTCAGCTAGAGATTTACTGCTAGGCATTCCAGCTTTATATCTTAGATCGAGTTGGTGACTCTCAAACATATTGGGTTTGGTATGCACCATTCCATCTATGAGCTGCTCTTTCAGAGTGCCACGAGAGCCCCCTTAGAACGGTATCCTAAAACTAGAGAGCATTTGATTGGACGGAAAGTTTGATGAGAAGCTGAAGTACGATGTGACGTCAAAAAAAAATCGTTGAGCCGTTTTGGCGGAAGTGACGAACTAAAAGCTTTGAATGCTTAGATCTTCTAAATGCAAATTGTGTCACTGTTTTGGAGCACATTGCCTTTTAGATAACCTTACAACTAACATATTGATACGAACACCCAAAAAAAACAAAACAAGAAAAAAACAATTTTGATTTCATGGGGACTTTAAAGAATAAAAGATTCTGCAAATTTTGACTTTTGGAGGTTGAATAATTTTGAACATGAATGTTTAGAGCCAATTTTATTTGTATCATTATTTATCAATGTTATGGTCTCAGAATTACTCAAATGTGCATAAAAAAAAAAACTCAAAGACTGGATGTTTACTTGGCTTTGGCCGGTTTCTCGCTCTTCTTGGGCAGCAGCACGGCCTTCTCGGTCGGCAGCACGCCGCCCTGAGCTATGGTCACGCCGCCAAAAAAGCTTGTTCAGCTCCTCGTCCCTCGTCGCCGCCAGCTGCAGGTGACGGGGGATGATACGGGACTTCTTGTTGTCCCGAGCGGCGTTTCCAGCCAACTCCAGGATCTCAGCGGTGAGGTACTCGAGCACAGCGGCCAGATACACCGGAGCACCGGCACCGACGCGCTCGGCATAGTGGCCTTTGCGGAGAAGCCTGTGAACCAGTGTTGCCAACTAATTTTCAGGGGAAGTTGCTAAAGGAAGTTCGATTTGTTGCTAAATGACGTTGTGACGTCATTGCGTGATGACGTCATTACGTTATCACGACGCAAAATTGTGTCACTTCATTAAAAAATATATATATTTTTATGTTCATTTAGATTTGTTCGTAAAATAATATAAATGCATAATATAATGTTAAAATATAAATAACTTTTTTTTACATACAACATTGAATTATTGAACACTTACACATTTTTGAACGATTACAAGTTTTTTTTATTAGCTAGTAAACTAGTAAAACTACACATTCTGAACAATTATAGTTTTAAGCAGTGTATTAGTAGTCAGTATGCTACACTCTAAGAAAATAATTCACAGGTTTTTACCTGCATTTTAAATTAGCATTGTATTTTGTGTTTCGGGTTACAACGGATGATGGATAACGGACAATGTCCTGGAAAATTACTAGTACCTTTTCCATTTTTATAGATATTTTTCTTAGTGTACTAACTGATCAACAATCACAGGTACAAGCTGCTAACGAGGTGTATCATAAATGAACAATTATTAACTTATTATTATTATCATCAAATTGAACAATTGCAAATAGCAGTAACTTAATTCACGTGATGTGTGTACTGCTAGGCATCTTTGGTTTCCTCTTTTTGTGAAATTTAGATGGAAAA
>NW_015539928.1:170011-171924 GCF_001515605.1 Sinocyclocheilus anshuiensis
ACTGCTGCAGCGGCGGGTTTAAGCGCGCTCTCCGCGGATGCGGCGGGCCAGCTGGATGTCTTTGGGCATGATGGTGACTCTCTTGGCGTGGATGGCGCACAGGTTGGTGTCCTCAAACAGACCGACCAAATAAGCCTCGCTGGCCTCCTGCAGCGCCATGACAGCGGAGCTCTGGAAACGCAGATCCGTCTTGAAATCCTGAGCGATTTCTCTCACCAGACGCTGGAAGGGCAGTTTGCGAATCAGCAGCTCGGTGGACTTCTGATAACGGCGGATCTCTCTCAAAGCTACGGTTCCGGGCCTGTAACGATGAGGCTTCTTAACGCCACCGGTAGCGGGTGCGCTTTTACGAGCGGCTTTAGTAGCCAGCTGCTTCCTCGGGGCTTTACCTCCAGTGGACTTACGGGCGGTTTGCTTGGTTCTGGCCATTATCTCACAGAAGTACTACATCAAAAACAAAGAATAAGACAAGCTAGAACGCAACGCTTGTTTTAAGTCTACAGCTGCCATGCGCTCATTGGACGGCGTAGAGTCAGTGGTTTTTGATTGGTTATTGTCTGGGGCTTCAAAATGACAGTTGACCAATGAATGTGCGTCTCCTGTTTTCAAACAAGAGACGACAGTTTGTGGTTCCCGCCTAAATGTCCTGCATTCTTGTTCACTTTTGTATGAAAACAGAATAGGCGAAGTCGGTCTTAAATTTGTATGCCAGATTATGTGATTTTTTTTTATTAATACATTAAATTAACATACTGGTAACAAAAAATGTATAGCCTGAATGCGCTGTAAGACGCTTTGGATAAAAGTATCTGCATAAATTATTATAACTAGCACTGCAGAATTTAAGTGCAATATGGCATGCTAAGGTTACTTAAATTGTTCCAAGGACCACATTTTCACTAAACTAGAGAAATAAAAGTAATTGAAGAGGATACGGGATTTCAAATAAAATGGGTCAGTATTAAAATAATTTTAAATAAAATAAACTTCAAACTGGGTTTATATCAAAGACTATGGTCTATACCAACTGAATGAAAAATCGCTCTCACGTGGAGAAAATGTGTGGCTCTTAAAAGAGCCTTTGGTTTGAAGAGAAACTTTTCTCGGTTTACTTGGTCTTGGCGGGTTTCTCGGTCTTCTTGGGCAACAACACGGCCTGAATGTTGGGCAGCACGCCGCCCTGAGCGATGGTCACGCCGCCAAAAAGCTTGTTCAGCTCCTCGTCGTTGCGCACCGCCAGCTGCAGGTGTACGGGACTTTTTGTTGTCCCGAGCGGCGTTTCCAGCCAACTCCAGGATCTCAGCGGTGAGGTACTCGAGCACAGCGGCCAGATACACCGGAGCACCGGCACCGACGCGCTAGGCATAGTGGCCTTTACGTAGAAGCCTGTGAACACGACCGACGGGGAACTGTACTCCAGCTTTGGAGGAGCGAGTCTTGCCTCCAGTTTTGCCTCTTCCACTCATTGTGATAACAACCGCTACAACACAGTTTAAAGAAAGAATTATAATACAGAGAGCTGCGACGTTACTTTTAAAAGAAAGCGTGCCAGTCTCCTATTGGCTGGAGTCTGATTACGTTCCAAGCCAATCAGTGAACTTCCCTCCGAACTTCAAACCCCACCCTCTTTCTGCTGCTGACAACCCTCAAGCACAACGTTAACCATGTTCACGAGCTTCTTTGTTTACCTTTATTTATTTTTCTATTTATTCCTTTCTTATTTTTACTCCTTATGTACATTTTTATGACTTTATGTAGAACACTTTCAATTACCTTTGTGTATTAAATGTGTTATATAAACCTCCATCGCCTATTATTTATTTCATTCGTTTTAAACATAAAGTGATTCAAGTTAAATGTCTGACTTATAGCATAATATTCACATTCACGTATCAATATCGTCAAAATGCTAC
>NW_015539929.1:0-7495 GCF_001515605.1 Sinocyclocheilus anshuiensis
TTCAATGCTATACCTTTCAACAGTTTGGGGATGGAAAGATTATTTAATGTTTCTTTTTAAATAAGTCTGATATGCTCACCAAGGGCTGCATTGATTTGATCAAAATACAGTAAAAGCAGTAATATTGTGAAATGATTATCAATGTTGAAAGCACTTAATATTTTTGTGGAAACAGTGATACTTTTTTTCAGAATTCTTAGATGAATACAAAGTATTCACAGCATTTATTTGAAACAAATATTTTGTAACATTATAAATGTCTTTACTGTCACTTTTGATCAATTTAATGCTTCCTTGCCAAATATAAATATATTCATTTTAAAGAGTAGTGAAATTATGATTGCTATTGCTTTTGTTTGCTAAAACAATAAGATGTGGGGTTTTTTTTACCACAAAAGCTGCGATTTTTGTATAAATATATAATATATGTGCGGTCACAGATAATAAGCATTTTATAATGCCTTTAAATGTGGATCATCTATAAATTATATTTTAGAGTCACTTAACACCTTCATTATAGTATTAATATTATCAGGTACTTCTTGTTAAGAACATGAAAAATAACAAAATAATTAGTATGATAAAGGAAGTGATAAATGTGACCCTGGGCCACAAAACCAGTCATAAGGGTCAATTTTTTTAAAATTGAGATTTAGACACCATCTCAAAGCTGAATAAATAAGCTTTCCATTGATGTATGGTTTATTAGGATAGGACAATATTTGGCCGAGATACAACTATTTGAACATCTGGAATCTGAGGGTGCAAAAAAATCTAAATATTGAGAAAATCGCCTTTAAAGTTGTCCAAATTAAGTTCTTAGCAATGCATATTATTACTAATCAAAAATTACGTTTTGATGTATTTACAGAAGGAAATTTACAAAATATCTTCGTGGAACATGATCTTTACTTAATGTCCTAATGATTTTTAGCATTAAAAAAAAATCTATAATTTTGACCCATACAATGTATTTTTGGCTATTGCTACAAATATACCCATGCTACTTATGACTGGTTTTGTGGTCCAGGGTCACAAATGTCACTGCCTGTTCCACTGAAACACACATCAGATCTTTGGTCTCACCTCACTGTTAAAAGACTCTCCCAGGGACACATTGTCACTAAACAGGAAGCTGTCATCATTCAGAGAGGAAGCTCCAGGAAAGGGCTTTGCGTTCTCCAGAGGAGACGGTGTGCTCGGCATGCTGCCCGGAGTATGACTGCCGCTGTCCCCGTGATCGAACAGATGCAGCTGGGACAGGTCCAAACTCAAGACCCCAGCTTTCCTGCCCCAGGCTTTGGGTGTGGGCACGTCCCCTGGTGTTTCGGAGAGGGACATCAGCTCTCCGTTGTCCAGGCTGTCTATGGACCTGCTGTCTGAGGCGCTGTCTCGCTCCTCAAGCCTCCCCACACTGTCTCCCAGAGGCCTGCGCTCCAGAGGAGGCTCCAGGCGGTTTCCTCCACTGCTGCGGCTCAGCTCGAAACTCCCCAGACTGGCCGCGTCACCACGGCCCGAACCAGAACCTCCGTCGCTCCCAGGGCTCCGGACAAACAAACTCATTAGAGTGCCCTGCCAACACGTCTGCCTGGAGATCTGCAGCGCTGCATCCTGCTGAGACTGCAGCAGCGCATACAGCTGCAGGAAATAAGAGAAGCATATAGGCTGAAAACATGACAGGACATCATTTTATTTCATTTAGTGCACAGTTAAATTTTTTATTTTTTTTGTGCAAACACTATTTTATATTAGTTAAAGGGAAAGTTCACCCAAAATTGAAAATTATGTCCCATGTATGTAAGATATTTTTTTAAATTATTTACATTTTGGCCTTTTCTTCACACAAAGCAACACCTTTTGTGCTCCACAGAAAAAAAAAATGCATGTTGCATGTTTTGAGTGACACTTTTCCTTTCTGAGCTATTCCTTAAAACACGTTTAACCAAGTTTTTTGTTTTTGTTAGCACTAATAACTGTTGTGTATTAATGTGATAAATGCACTCACCCTCTTGCATACAGTCAGGCGAATGCTGGGCCCGGCTTTATGGGTCAGCAGAACCACAGCCATCAGATCTTTATAGTTTATAACAGTATCTAGAGGACAAAGAGATTAAAAAAGGAGGGTTTATTATGGAAAAACATTTGACATCACAAATTCAGTGTGGCCTCATCAACGGATGGTGTTTTAATATAAGGGATATGCTTAATTAAAACTAAACAATTTTTGTTACCTGAAATAAAATAAAAAACATACAATATAAATATTATACTAATGTAATATAAAAACCATATTTATTTAGATTTAGATTCATTTAAATTTCCAAGGCCACATTTTTTTCTTGATGTACTAAAATACCTGAAACAGAAATAAAATTAATGAAAACTACATAAAAAAAGAGAATAAAAAAAATACACAAACTATATAGAAATAAAAACCAATTCAAGATATTAATAAAAACTATATTTCATAAAAACTAGTATCTTAATGATACTGAAATTACACTCAGATTACATAGAGAGAGCAAGAGAGACAGAGAGAGAAATAATAACAATGATTACAATTTTTTTTATATATATGTGACCCTGTACCACAAAACCAGTCATAAGGGTCAATTTTTTCTGAATAAATAAGCTTTCCATTGATGTATGGTTTGTTAGGATAGCACAATATTTGGTTGAGATACAACTATTTGAAAATCTAGAATCTGAGGGAGCAAAAAAACTATAAACACAGAGAAAATTGCCTTTAAAGTTGTCCAAATGAAGTTCTTAGCAATGCATATTACTAATCAAGAATTATGTTTTGATACATTTACGGTAGGAAATTTACAAAATATCTTCATGGAGCATGATCTTTACTTAATAGCCTAATGATTTTTGGCATAAAAGAAAAATCTATCATTTTGACCCATACAATGTTTTTTTGGCTATTGCTACAAATATACCTGTGCGACTTATGACTTGGTTTTGTGCTCCTATATGCTCACATATATATATATTATATAAATTTTTCAGCTGATATTCGACATTATGCATTTGCTTTGAAAATATGTCATCTATTTTGATATTTTTTCCACCATTTTGATTTCCACCAAAATCCTTATAAATATATCATTATTAAATAGTCCAGCCAAACATGAAAATTAACTCAAACCTCAGTTGGTAAGCAAACAGTTTCGGCTCCCCTTGACTTCCATTGTATGGACAAGAAAATAATAAAATGGAAGTCAGTGGGAACGAGAAATTGTTTGTTTACCAACATACTTCAAAAAAAAAAATCGTATTTTATGTTCCCCAGAAGAAAGCAACTCCTACGGGTTTCAATAAATGATATGAATTTTCATATTTGGAGGGACTATGCCTTTAATAGTGTACTGTATGTGCTGGGTCGGGTGGCTTTTCATCAGACTGACCAGTAGACAGCACTTGGTGAAGGAGGCACTTGATGAGGGTGGAGGTGAGGTGCAGGTCTGAAAACAGCAGACTGAGGCCAGAGTATCCCACATCCCTCAAGCGCAACCTCTGTTTGCTCTTCTCATACACACGGTCACACTTCAGCATCCGCTCAAACAGCTGCAGAAACACACAACCACATACACACTCATAGCACATGCATTTGACAAAGATTCGACATTTCATTTTAATTTAACACGGTCATTATCAAATATTTTATAATGCATAAGGGCATTACATAAAGCAAATTTATACTTAATGAGCATTCTAATATGAATATATATCAAAATATAGTTATTGTGACTTTTCAAATTATTAGAGTGAATAATAAGTAAATATTAAGCTCATTACGCAACTACAATTTTACATTTACTGCTGCAGTGCAGTTGCTAAGGTGTCCAAACAGCTGATAAAAACATCACAATATTTGTTTTAGACTGTCTTGGCTTGTGCATATTTCTCTCCTGATTCAGACCGGAGAAAGCAATATTATAGATAGAAGACTCGTATTTTAGCTGGTTTGAAGTTAAAAACAACTTGATGTATTATTTCTTACAAAAACGCAGCTTTTCACTTCACAAGATATTAACTGATGGACTGGAGTGGTGTGGATTACTTGTGGATTATTGTGATGTTTTTATCAGCTGTTTGGACTCTCATTCTGACGGCACCCATTCACTGCAGAGGACCCACTGGTGAGCAAGTTCTCCAAATCTGTTCCCATGACGAAACAAACTCATCTACATCTTGAATGGCCTGAGAGTGAGGACATTTTCAGCAAATTCTCATTTTTATGCAAACTATTCCTTAAAGCTGTCGCTTTTTCAGATCTCTAACTGACGGAAGTTGCTTTAGAGAAGCTCCTCAGAGTATAAAGCGCACCTTGAAGACGAGCTCTCGGAGGCGGTCGGAGTGTTTGTTGTTGAGCAGCAGAGCGTAGCAGGAGTCGGCTGCTCCCGGTTCAAACAGCAGCAGGAAGAGCTGGTCCCGCGCCGTGCTGGTCTGCAGAAGAGTCAACAGCAGCTCCAGGATCCCACACAGCTGCAACAGCACAGACACTGATTTCTATTCCATGTTTAGTTCATGTTTATTGCTAATAAGTGATAAGAGCAGGAGAAACCGGAAGAGACAGAGATTAAATGAATTGGCAGGGCAGTAAATCCGGTTTGCGGTTAAGCACATTGAGGTTTAGGAATAATTCAAATGGAGAAAGACAGAGGACGCTTGCTCTACTGATTAGAAAGGGCAAATCAATAACAATAAAGGAGAGTGCTTCTTTCCTAGACACACACACACACACACTCAGACATTACCTTATCACCATATAGAATGTGCAAAATAGCACGTTTTAAAACAAAAAAACTAGACTGACTCTGAACAACTAGTCGGTGTTAAGGCAGCCTTGTGCAATCAGGCTGACAGCATATTTCTGTTTAAACATTTTTGAAATGTGATTTAAATGCAGAATTATGAACATGAACATTAAAGCTAAAATAATGCTCAAGAAAAACAAAAAATTGATAAACCAACTAGTGCAAATACTGAAAAACTATTTAAAAATTCCCTGAAATTTAGTCTTGCAACTTAATTTAAACTTAAATGAATGAATACCTTGCTAACTTTGTAAATAGTTGTAAATAATGAACAATGCACTGCGGTGGTGATGATAAAGTACACTCTTTTTAGTATTAAATAAACCAGTACGGCCAGAAAGGGACAGTAATCTTTCGTATAATGTTACAAAATATTTATATTTCTAACACATGCTATTTTTGAACTTTCTTCTAATCAAACAAACCTTAAAAATGTATAATGGTTTCCCCCCCAAAAAATTAAGCAGCACTGTTTTCAACATTGATAATAATCAGAAATGTTTCTTGAGCAGCAAATCAGCATATTAAGATGATTTCTGAAGAATCGTGTGACACTGAAGACTGGAGTAATGATGCTGAAAATTCACAGCAGTAAATTATGAGAAACTGCATCTTCCTCTTCTCACCTGTTCCTCATCTCCAATGGCAGCGATGTATCCCAGAATGCTCTGGATCTCCTCTTGGGTGGTTCCCTTGCTGATGTAATACTTCAGAAGGCCACAGAGAGAAGCTCTGATTGTCTTGATGTCGTCCTCACTCAAATCTGCATCTTTACTTCCAGAACTAGAAAGGAAAGAGAGAACAGATTTGATGGAGACTGACTTGATGGAGAGAGAAAGAGGTAGAACAGCTGTGAGGTGATAAAGGGATTGTGGGAGATGTAGTCTAACCCATAATAAAGGCGAACTGTGTCCAGCAGGAACTGCACTCCATATTTCTTCCTGAACTGCTTCCTGCTGTCTTTGATGATGGTGGACATGTACTGGATGTGACCTTCACCGTGAAAAATACATCAAGATCAGCGCAAAAGTATAAGAGCCACAAAAAACTGGGAGAGTGAACAGAGCAAAAGGCTCTGGAAGGATTTTTCCCATTCATTTTCTTCATAGGGATTTCAGAGTTTTGAAATCCGTCTTCCAGATTATGGGTAGTCCAGAGATTTACACATGATTACATTTTTTTTTATTTGAAATCACAATAACTTGATGCTTCTACAGAAGAATATATATGTATTTTCTTCAAATAAAATTTAAAAATATATAATAAATATAATATAATATAATATAATACAATATAATATAATATAATATCACACACACAGACAGCGAATGAAGACATACACAGTGAAGGACTGAGGAACCAAAGGAAAGAGAACTATGGGTACCTTCTGCAGCAGAGCTCCTAACGTGGCCACAGCGTGGGAGTGCAGAAGGGTTTCCTGGTTTATAGGATGCCTCTGCAGGAAATGCTTGATCACCAGCAAGAACGTTGCCACGAGATTCTTCTCCAGTCTGGCCTCTGATTAATAAATGTTCACAAACATCATATTGCAACATTATTAAGACGTATTAATCAAAAATACAGGAAAGAGGCAGGCAGCGACATCTTTAAGATGCAAAAGATCAGTCACACAACAAGCAAACAACATGGTTATTGTAGTCTTATTTATATATTATTTATTCATATTTTTAATTAGCTATTACTTTTAATATTAATTTTAGTCATTTTATGTGCTTTTGTCTTTTTTACTATTTACATATTTACAATGTTTCTACTTCAATTATATTTATTTCAGTTTGATTAACGTTAGTACTTTATATAGTAATAATAATAATAATTTAAACCTTTTTTCATTTATTTTTTTTTTTTAGAGTTTGACATTTAATATATATATTTTTTTTATTTCAGCTTTATTTCTATTCATGCAAACAATTTTAACAGTCATAAATTGAATCATAAATACAGAAAAGGAGCAGGCGATGAGACCCTTGAGATGCAAAAGATCTTTTACTTTTTATATTTTCACTTTTTATTTTAATTTTAGTCATTTTGTTATGTGCTTTTGTCATTTTTACTATTTTTATATTTCTGTTTCACTTTAATTTAGATTTATTTCAGTTTTAGCTATTTTAGTAATGAAACTTTTTTAGCAATTAAATTTAAATTAAATTACAAAAATGAATTGTGATTAATTAGAAATTGAAGTTTTTCATGTAATATTTATATTTTATTTTAGCATTATTTCTATAAAAAAAAAAACGTTTTTAATAGTTTGAGTTACTTATAAAGAGCGTGTGCTCACCTGACGCTCTGTTTGAGGGCAGTATGACCCAGTCTCCATCAGCGGGTGTGGCTGAGTCAGGGGTGCTGAACTCTGACCCCGAGGGGTCCACGTGATGCAACTCAGGGGTTAACAAAGTCAACTGTTCCAAGACTGGGAGCAACGCAGGCCATTAAGGTAAATATATTATTATTGTGCATCATTTTATATAGCTCAGCCCTAGTTTACATTGACCTATAAAGTCAGCTCACCTTTGGAGAATAGTGTAGCAGAAGTTTGGGCGCCAGGTCTCCGAGTTCAGCCTCTTGACTTTTAAAGGGAGAAATACAGTTTGGTCCTGCGCTACAGAGGGCTTTGACGTGACTGGCTTGGAGGGGCTGCTGGTGAA
>NW_015539929.1:7522-42482 GCF_001515605.1 Sinocyclocheilus anshuiensis
TTTTAAAGGGAGAAATACAGTTTGGTCCTGCGCTACAGAGGGCTTTGACGTGACTGGCTTGGAGGGGCTCGTGGAAGACCATGACACTTCCCAGCTGGCCTTGCAGTGAGGTGGGACTGCCCCACTCGCTGTCCTGAGTCCCGGCGGAAATCAGTTTGGTGACAGACTCAGGTTTGGTCCCTAGCAGGCCGCCCCAACCCGGGAGGATAGCGCCAAATGACGAGCGTCCGGAGGGATTGCCTCCGGAAAACGGAGGATCAGGGATCTGAGAGGGAGGAGGCGTCGTGGTGCGGTGACCCGCTGAACCGATACAGCATGACGTGAAGGCCTGAGAGAGAGATATACACAATAAAAGACTTGACACAGGGAGATTTGGGTGGGTTTTCAAATACAAAAAAGTATATAAAGGGTTGTTTCTCTCACCTCAGTCATGGTTGGGTATTTTAAAGGTGCTGATAGTTTCTGCTGTCCATCCACAAAGATGTAGACCAGACTCTGGCCAAACGGCCTCTTCCCCGGCACGTGAACGACACCAATACTGTGCTAAAGGTCAAACACAAACTGGACATCAATTCATCCGTGTTATATAAATACAAGTACAAGTACAAACTCTTCTTTGGCCATGTGACTCACCCAAAGCGAATCACAGAAGCAGTAGTCAGGCAACATGACGGTGACGTATTCTTTCTTAGTGCACACGGCAACCACAAGCACTCCGGCTGAACTGATAAAGGCCTCGAACCCGGTGCCGCCCGGGGTGAAAAAACTACACAAAAACACACAAAACAATAAACCAGTCCTCATAGCTATCATAGTAAAAATAAATTATATACTACAATTAGAAGGGACACACACACACTGGAGACTGCAAATTTTAAACTGATTTTTTCACATTTTAAATTGACGTAACAAAAATTGTTAAAAAAAATAAATAACTAAAAGCATAAAACACAACATCAAGAAGCTAGAAAATCAATAAATAAAAAACAGCAAGATGTAATGCAACAGCTAAATACACAACGTGCCGAATACGCAAACAGACGAATAAATAAAAAATAGGGCACACAAAACACACAAACTTGTCCTTTTAAAAATTCACCCCTATTCTTTATATCATACAATATATTATACAATATTTACAAAATATTTGTAATGATTGTATTGTATACATTTTTTCTAAAAATGTACTAAAAATAGTTAAAAATTAATAAAAGAAAGAAAAATAACTAAAAAACAAACATATCTTGGTGCTAAAATACTACCATTCAAAAGTTTGGGTACAGTAAATTGATACTTTTATTCAGAAAGGCTACACTACATTACAGCTGATCAACAGTGATGGTAAAGACACAATATTTCTATTTTAAATTAATAAATAGAATATTTTTAAACTTTCTATTCATTAAATATTGTATTTGTGTGTATTATGGTTTTCACAAAAAAACTAAAGTTTTCAAAAACTGTTTTCAATACTGATAATAATAATGTTTTTTCAGCAGCAAATCAGAATATTAGAATGATTATAAAAAAAAC
This sequence comes from Sinocyclocheilus anshuiensis, assembly GCF_001515605.1. Taxonomy (NCBI): domain Eukaryota; kingdom Metazoa; phylum Chordata; class Actinopteri; order Cypriniformes; family Cyprinidae; genus Sinocyclocheilus; species Sinocyclocheilus anshuiensis. The sequence continues at coordinate 9,056 of NW_015539929.1, forward strand.
TTGCGGTGGTGTATATAATGAACGGAATAAATACTGAAAAAATGGAATAAAAGTCTGAAAAACTTTTTTTCCTTCTTCCTTTCCCACCAAAAATCACCATCACACCAATCTCTTTGATTTCCATTCTCACCTATATAGCTGCTTCCTCTTCTCTCCTTTACTGGGCGGGCCCAGCTGATCTTGGTCCAATGACAGCCAAGCAACGAAGCTGAAGGCGGAGCCTGGCCAACGGAGGATGGTCGGCACGGCGATGCCAGCCATGGGCGGCGACAGATCAAAGTACTGCATGGCGCTCTCCAGGCCCTGTTTGCGCACCATCCCCAGGAGCGCCCGCAGCACCGGACCCACATACGGGTGAGCGCGGCCCGGCTCGTCCTGACGCAGGAGTCTCAGCAGATTCTGGAGCTCAGAGGAACTCAGCGACTGGCTGCCTAAAGACCCCAACAGGCCCACCAGACTCTCGGCACAGGCCCGGTGCAGCCGCTCGTGTCTCTCCAGAGCCGACAGCACTCTGGCAGTCATGCAGGAGTTGACGCAGGTGGCTCGCGTGCACCGGTTCAGACAGCAGATGCGCCGGAGCCAGTCGGCAGTGAAGATCTGCAGCTCGGCAGAGTCCAGCTCTGGAAGCCACTGGATCAGGAGCAGGAGAGGCTCCACGTTGCTGATGCCCAGGAGACCCACGGACGAATGCTCACCCTCAACAGCCTGCAGGAAGACAGCGATGAAAAGAGAGAAAGTGAGACGGCTCCGTTCCAAACGTAGTGAGCTGCCCATTTAGGGAGAATTTAACGGTAGGTCAGATCACTCAAGACAGATGTAAATAGCAAGTGTAAGCATCCTGATTGTCTTCTTTATAGCTGAATCAAACAACAGTTATTGAATTCAACTGAATCAACACTGAACTGATTTGAGATGAGTAATGACACTTTTTAGAGCAGAATTTGAATTTGTCTCATATTTATGGAAGCCCGTTTCCGCCACTGAATAAAAAAGTAAAAAAGGTAATTGCGACTTTTTTTCTCGCAAGTGCGAGTTTACATTTCAGAATTGCGTCATATAAATTCACAATTCTGACTTTTTTTTTTTTTTTAGAATTGTGAGATATAATCTCACAACTGCAAGTTATAAAGTCAGAATTGCGAGATATAAAAGTCAGAATTGCAGGATATGAACTCGCAATTCTGACTTTTTTTCTCGCAATTGTTAGTTTATATCTCACAATTCTGACTTTATAACTCGCATCTGAGAGTTCATGTCACGCATTTCTGAGAAAAAAGTCAGAATTGCGAGATGTAAGCTCACAACTGTGAGAAAAAAAGTTAGAATTGTGAGATTAAAAAGATTAAAAATACCTTTTTTATTTTTTTATTCAGTGGCGGAAATGGGCTTCCATACATATTTGATGAACTTTGCATCATGTGATTCTGTTATTTTACTGTTTTGTTTTTAACTTTGAAGCTGCTTTGAAAATCTGTATTGTATAAAGCGATATAGAAAAAAAGGGGCGTTGACTTGATGAGAAAAAAATAGGGGAAGATAACATCATGTGACTGACTCACAGGAAGTGTTCATCTCACCATGTTCATGAGTTCCTTCAGCAGGTGTCTGGACGGTTGACCCAGTGACACCAACACCTCATACAGGTGAGTGTAGCCAATCCGCTCCTTAAACACTTCCTACAAGGGAACGAGGCTATTTTAGTTACTATAAATAGTTCAATGACTAGTTCAAGAGCTCTATCCCTAGTCATCATGTACTAAAAGAATTAGCATTAAAACATGCATTGGATATATGATTTTTCCAAATTGTAAATAAAGCAAAAATAATTGGAGTGTTTTACAAGAAAATTCAATTTCAGTCTTTCTAGTCCAAAATGTCACATTTAATTCAATAAAATTATTTGTGAAATTGTGTAATTAATTGTGAAATTTGCCAGCAATTTCTGAGTGAAAATTCTAAAGTTTCTTACACCATTTCTGTTATAATTTAGAACCAATCAGAAAGAATCCTAATAGGATCAAATAAAGATCCTACTGGTTATTAATCTTTTATCTAAAACGAATCTTTTACGTTATAAACGATAATAACAAATATTATCTATAATGAATTTTTAATTATTTTTCCAGGCCTAAAAATGATTTTAAAAATCTCTCATATTTCCATGTTTTCCATTTTGTTCTACTGCTAATTCTAACAATCTGATGAGAAGTATGTGTAACCACACTACCATTCAAAATTTTGGGGGCAGTAAGATTTTAATTATTTTTGAAAGAAATTAATACTTTTATTCAACAAGGACAGTAACAACATTTATAATGTTACATAGGATTTCTGTCAAACAAATTTTTTTTTTTTTTTTAATTCATCAAAGAATCCTGAATAAAATATATCATGATTTCACAAAAAATTATCAGAACAATTGTTTTCAACATTGATAATAAGAAGAAATAATTCTAACAATCTGATGAGAAGTATGTGTAATTCAAAATTTAAAAATTCAAAATTTTGGGGGCAGTAAGATTTTAATTATTTTTGAAAGAAATGAATACTTTTATTCAACAAGGACAGTAACAACATTTATAATGTTACATAGGATTTCTGTCAAACAAATGATTTTTTTTTTTTAATTCATCAAAGAATCCTGAATAAAATATATCATGATTTCACAAAAAATTATCAGAACAATTGTTTTCAACTGATAATAAGAAGAAATATTTCTTGAGCAGCAGATCAGCAAATTAGAATGATTTCTGAAGGATCATGTGACGCTGAAGACTGGAAAAAACATTACACAGTGATGATAATAAGAAGAACTGATTGAAGGATTGATAATAAGAAGAAATATTTCTTGAGCAGCAGATCAGCAAATTAGAATGATTTCTGAATGATCATGTGACGCTGAAGACTGGAGTAATGATGCTGAAAATTCAGCTTTGATCACAGAAATAAATTACATTTTAAGATATATTACAATAGGAATCTTTATATTTGACAGTATTACTGTTTTTATTGTATTTTGATCAAATTAATGCAGCCTTGGCTAGCAGAACAGACTAAAACTTAAAAAAATGTAGTGAACTTTTGAATGATAATGCATATGTTTCTTCCTATTATAAAACTTCACTTTAGGCCCATTCCAGATAGGAATCCTGTACACAAAGTCTAACGATGGATCACTTGATTATAACAAACCTTTGCAGCAGGCGACTTGTGCATCACTGTCGTGAGAGTTTTGATCGTTGCCATGGCAAGAGAGTCGAGCCTCCCTTGGAACACCTGATTGGAGGAAAACACAGTCAATCAAGAGATCCAGCCAATGGCTGAAGACTCAGTACAGCATGAGGCCTGTTCTATTCCTGCCCTATCTGTTCACTTTGCCATGCAAATGATGAGTGAAAAGCCATGACGAATGGCAAAAATTCTACAACAGAACCATGCTTACATAAACAGGCAGGAATAGAATCAGACACTGTGGGTAATTAAAAAATGTTGATTATCTTTGTGAAACTGTTTGAGTTCTGAGCCTCTGATATACACAATATCAGACCATCAGTGCTCAGATCTGAAACTAAAAACTCCAACACCAACACCAACACCAACCAATACACCCGAATACACACACTTCATATACACACAGACAACATATTCCCTCCACAACCCAAAAAATCTGTCCAGCCACGCAGTGTCATGAGACTCCTGATTGGCTGATTGCAAAAATCACATGACATTCAATCTGCCATTGCAATTGGCTAGTTCATTGGGTATAAGAATACGACAAAGACTGGCTGGAGAGTGACGCAGCAAATAAACAGAATAAGACATGAAATCAAGGAGGTACTTCTACACAGCACAAAGCACACAGCTACAGGCTGCTGAAGTCACAGAATTCCAACCCTGTTACCAAAACACCAGAGGACAGGCGAAGGGGGAACGGGAGGGAAACAAGCAAAGCAAAATATATCAAATGAGATGATCATTGAAAGCATGAGTGAGTAAATAAACTAAAGACCACTCCATTACAAGCTTCTACATTCACAGCACTTTACATGAAGAAATGGACTGATAATTGTTCTGCTTCTGCAATGAGGAAGCATTGAATGGCTCATGAAACAGGGCCGGTCACTTATGGTGTCAGTTTATTTGGATATGATACTCTGTGTTGTCAGGTCACGGTGCAAGTGCAAATGCAAATGCATGCAAGTACGAGTGGGTAATATAAGCAAAAATGTACCATTTTAAATATTACCTTTATTATATATTGTTAAATATCGTGGTCAATGAGTCAATATAAATGTTATGGAAAATGTACCTACTGTAAAACGCAGTGAAAAAAAAAAGTTAATTTAAATGTGAAACTAGTGATAGAAACACAATATTTTAGCCAATATTAGACTATAATGAGAATATCAGTATCTGCCAATATCCATATTCAGTTGGTTGATTAACATAAACAGAAAACATTTGAAGAAACATTTAATATACTCTATTTTTAAGTAAATCTTGTAATATTACGTGCAATTTCAAAAATTTAAATTAAGTTTAATTTCAGCAAATTCATGTACATTATTTTCCTTTATTATATTGATTTTTTTTTATTATTTTGTTGTATTAGTGCTTTATAATATATTCATTATTATCTAAATTTAGATTATAAATGGAGTGTTCATTATATATTATTGTGTGTATGCATATTAGAAACTTTATTAACGCATTATTTCATATATATATGAAACAGTACATTATATACATGTAATTTACTTTTATTAAATTGGATTGTTAATAATATAATTTACACATTATACGACATTACATTTTTTATTATTTATATCAATAAATATTATTATTACTTATAATAATAAATATTATTTAAAATTTAAATGTATGTATTATTTCTATTATATATTTTATATATATATTTGTCTCATTATTATTATTATTATTATTATATTTACATTATATTGGCTCACTGTAGATATTGTTATCAGTTAATTATTAAAAAAAATAAAATTTCATCTGCTCGTATCAACCGGTATATCACCCACCCCTCTTAAGTTTGGTTCTTATGTGACTCATAGTGACCCTGCTCAGGTGTGAGAGAGAGAGGGAGAGAGAGAGAGAGAGAGAGTTTAAATACGCCACTGAGAGTGGCCTGTTTCCCTGCTCTGAGTTAATTAATGCTCCCTAAACCTGCAATGTAAGCAAGTCAAACAGCCACTTAGTCTGCGTTCCCTTCTGCGATTTCTTTTCGGAATGACTCCGCACAAGAATTCCCATGTAGGCAAAAGGCTTTAATGAAGAACACCTCGGACAACTGACGCACCGCTCGAAAGCAACTTGCACGTGTTTAAGCAGCCAGCCAAAGGCAGGATGGGTCACTGTCCCTCACCTACCTGATACATGTATGTGCTAAAGTAGATCCCATTGTGTAGTTGGATCTTCGGAGAGGTGAGGTTCATCTCGCAATAATCATATCAGAACCTGGTTTGGATCTGCGAGCCCCCCGCAGCTAGGAGAGAAGGGGAGGGTGAAAAAAAAACAGAGAGAGAGACAGAGAGAGAACAGAAGTCTCCCTCTGTCTCTAATCCCTGATGGATGACAGTAAACTAGAGAATAAATTAAAGTCTGCGATGCCGGCTCTGCTTAGCAGACAGCGGCGCACAACTCTGCGGACTGAGACCCACATGAAAATGAGAGAGAGAGACTGAGAGAGAGAGAGAGAGGACTGTGATCTTGTCCTGGAGTGGTCATGTGGGCGGCAGGGGGCGTGGTGAGCAGGAGCGACAGGCACAGGTGGGCGGTACCTGAATCTCACTCTCTCCTGTCAGTAACCTGTTGGTTAAATCTTTCTGGTCCTTGTCTGCGGCTGTGCACCTAGCGTTAACCAGCTGCCGGACGGAGCCGACCGCAGCAAGCACAGACGGGCAGATGAGAGGAAAGTGCAAAGGGTTAAGGTTAAAAGGTAGGAGGTCAAAGGTCATGACCCTAAGTGCCTAGGTGTTCCGTCGCTAAAGGACAGAAACATGCATGGATAGAAGGCAGTGCTGCAGTTCTGATACGTGTACATGCTGTAAAATGATAACTATATAAGCACAGTGAGACAGTTTTAATAGAGACAGTTTTAATAGCAACATAAGTAGTAAAGAAACAGTTAATCTGAAACACACAAATATTCACAAAACATACTGTTCTTTAAGGCAAAGATTAAAAAAAAAAGGATTGTAAATATTTGCACGAAAAACTGACTGGCGAGACAAATTCTGTCATGCATAAATCCTGCAACTGAACACACTGTCAGTTAAACCGCAATAAACGAGTCTTTAGATTCTGACAGGATCTACAACAAACATAGATATTCCTGTCAAACACTACAATGTATAAGGCAATAGGTCATTAACAACCTGTAAAAGTCACTGAGTGTCAATAGAGCTCAACTGCTGGGTCTCGGAAGAATTCAATTAAAAATCTGCACATCTTTTAGAGATAACATCAATCTTTCATAAGAGACCTGCCATGATTTTAAAGCTGCCAAATTCTGTAGAAGTCAACGTCATTTGACTACATTATTAAAGAATCACAATTAACTGCTGAATATTAGTATGTTAGGGTCATAACTAATTTGCACTTAAAAATATGACTTCACTGTTTTGGATTAGATAATTGTATATTTATAAGGATAATAAATAATTATGTCATATCTTGTTTTACAGGCAAAATAATCTATCGTTCAAAAGTTTGGGGTCAGTAAGATCATCTTATGTTTTTGAAAGAGTCTCTTATGATCACCAAAGCTGCATTTATTTGATCAAAAATAGTTCAAACAGTAACATTGTGAAATATTATTACAATTTAAAATAATTATTTTCCATCTGAATATACGTTAAAATGTCATTTATTCCTGTGAAGCAAAGCTGAATTTTCAGCATCCAAGTCTTCAGTGTCACATGATCCTTCAGAAATCATTCTAATATACTGATTTGCTGTTCAAGAAACATTTCTGATTATTATCAATTTTGAAAACTGTTTCATGTTGTGCTGTTTCATATTTACGTGGACACAATGGATTATTTCAGGATTCTCTGATTAATAAAAAGTTCAAAAGAACAGCATTGAAACAGAAATCTTTTGTAACATTATAAATGTCTTTACTGTCCCTTTTGATCAATTTAATTCATCTTTAATTCATCATCTGATAAGAAAATACATTATTATCTGTGTTTTTGTGTCTTCTTAAAGTATTCACAATGGTTTATGGGAAGAGTAGTGCATTCATTCCCTCAAAAGAGACATAAAATCTTTTCCCCCCCCACAGATGTTCAAATGCTTTTTTCCTGTCAATCAAATATTGATTCATCTCGGAGAGGCTTTGAAGACTTTCTTTGAAAGGAAAGATTCTCTGAATGTTCCCAAAGCTCTATATCGACTCAGAACTGAATAAACCCGAATGCATGATGGTCAGGAAATGTAACGTCTGTAGAGGAGCTCACCTTACTGTTCTGCAGGAGTCGGGTCAGATGCTCAAAGCAGTTACTGTTGAGGAAGATGGCCTGCAGGACGGGGCGGTCGCTGCACTCAAACATGTCCTGAATGGTTTCTGAGTGAAACGGAGAACAGGATTCAGAACAGAGAAGCAGTCAAGATTAGCAAACACGACACGAGTGACAGATCAACTCACCGAGCATGTTCACCTGTAATGCCACAAAGCGGCTCTCCCAGTGCCGAGAGCGGGGCGGCGACGGGCGACCTTTGACCTGCGCTGTGGCGGCGGGGTCCGAGTTGAGCAGTTTGAAGTAGCTCTCCAGCACTGAGCTGATCTCCACCTGTCTCTGATCGGAGCTGCTGGCCAGGAGCCGGTGCACCACCTCCCGCAAACAGCCCAGAGTCAACAAAGCCTTCCTGTCAGGATCCTCGCTGTCCCAGTCCTCTCCGTCTCCACCTCCGCTCAGACACTCACCGGCACCCAACACTCCCAGCAGCACCTCCATCGTGGCCGGAGAGATGGCCAGCAGGGCGTTACGCTGTTGAGAGAGAAGACGATGTGAAAAGACACATCAAAAAGAACAGTGAAGTACATCATCTTGAACCTAAACCACTTCACATACAAATTCCACTGAAATGTTTGTAGATGACCTTTCAAAAACAGCTAAAATGGATCTAAATAAATCAGAAATGAGTACTTCATAGACATGTTTTAGAAAAAATGTTTAAGAACTATTACTTAAAAATGTGCGTTCATGCTGTGAGACACTACAAAAAAAACAGCCAGATGCATCACAGCAAAGACATAAGCATGTTTACACTGACAAACAATTAAAAACTAGTGCTGTCAAACGATTAATCGCATCCAAAATAAACGTTTTTGTTTACATAATATATCTGTGTGTAATGTGTATATTTATTATGTATATATAAACACACATACATGCATATTTAAGAAAAATATGTTTATATATTAAATATATTTATATACAATATAAATTATATGAATATAAATATATACATGTAAATATTTTCAAAATATACATATTTGTATATACATAAATATACACAGTACACACACATTATGTAAACAAAAACTTTGGATGCGATTAATCGCGATTAATCGCTTGGCAGCACTATTAAAAACAAATACAATACTAATATTTTGATTATTATAAAATAGATTTTTTTACAAAAGTAAGATTTAAAATGATTTACATAAATGTTTAGCATATTTTGCATATTTGGTCTTCACTCTTGCATTTCTTTGCATACTTAATGCGACTGGTCTTGTTTTTTGCCATTATTTGCATGCTAAATTGCAATTGGTCTTCTTTTTGCATATTTTGCATATTTGGTCTTCACTCTTGCATTTCTTTGCATACTTAATACGACTGGTCTTGTTTTTTGCCATTATTTGCATGCTAAATTGCAATTGGTCTTCTTTTGTTTATTTATTTGCATACTATATTGCATCTGGACTTCTTTCTTGCAGTTATTTGCATACCAAATTGCAAGTGGTCTTCTTTTGTGCATATATTTGTACATTAAATTGTGACTTGTCTTCTTTCTTGCAATTATTTGTACACTGAATTGCAATTGGTTGTCTTATACGTATTTATTTGTATACTAAATCGTGATTTGTCCTCTTTCTTGCAAATGTTTGTATAAAGAATTGCAATTGGTTTTCTTTTATGTATTTATTTGCATACTAAATTGCGATTGGTCCTCTTTCTTGCAATTATCTGCATACCGAATTGCAATTGGTCTTTTGTATATTTAATCGCATACTAAATTGTAATTGGTCTTCTTTCTTGCTATTATTTGCATTCAGAATTGCATTTTTTTGTATGTGTATAATTTTTTATACTACATTGCAATTGGTCTTTATTACAATTATTTGCATTCTGAATTGTGATTGGTGGAAATGTAATTTCACCAATTAACACACCATTTTATCCTCAGCACTATTCTTTTGCTGCTGTGGCATGATCTCACCTGTCCACCCGCAACAACGGCTCCAAACAGGTGCAAAAGGCAACATTTAAGACTGTCCTTCAGGTGCTCACTCTCCTGAAAACATTCTGAAACATAAACACACACACACAAATGAATGAAGAGGTGTCTGTTTTTTATGCAAATAACATGGCAACAAAAACATGCTGAATAATTTTCTTGCATTCTTCCTGTAACTCTTTACTGTCCCCTGTCTCTACAGAGACCCCCAGAGGTTTTTCGTTAGTTTCATTATTTCTCATCAGCTCCTCAGTGCTATAGACTCAGGCAACAGAAAGCAAAATATTGACAGCATTAACGCACAGGTACACTCAGAAACAGAGTGACACTTCATGTCTCTGACACACAGATAAGCGGTGTGAGTTTCTAACCAAAGGGACACTGAGGCTGCTTTGTTTAGAGAGCGCTGCTTATGTGCCATCGCTGAAGGCCAAATGATAAACAGCAGATCTGATCGGTAAATAAACACACCACATGCCCCACAGGGTTCATCCAGAGAAAGAGAGAGAGACTTACGGTAGAAGAAGGGCACAAACTCTACAGTGAGCGGTGCAGCTTTAAACTTCTGTCTGCTTCTCTCCACAGTACTGAGCTGCTGTCTGCAAGAACAAACAAACCACATAAACAGACCCATTACTCACATTTCAATACAATATCTCACAGTCCTGGATCACGCCATAGAGCAGGCATTCCCAAACCGTCTTGTCAGTCAAACCCATTTGACCTAATATGTGACCCTGGACCACAAAACCAGTCATAAGGGTCCATTTTTTTAAATTGAGATTTATACATCATTTACTTGAAGTACTCCCCAAGATTTTAAGTCAATATTTCAATAATTTAACAACACATTTGCATGTTCATGGTTCTCTGATGTCGGGTAATGGTCACATGGCATGCAGGAAAACAACTAAAACATTTCATCTATTTTTTCGTCTTTTATTTAGATTGTTTTCATTTTAAAAACATTAATTTTAATTTTGTAATTATTTTTATGAATTAATGAATTATTTGCATCAATCCCTCCAGTTGGAGGGGAGGTAAAATAAATAAATACATAAATAATAGTGAATGTATTAACCATAATATATTAATTTAAATAATAAAAAATATAAAGTACTAGATAACATTGAAAAACATATCTATTGAGCAGTCTTTTTTTCCCCCAATATGTTATTATTTTCAGTGGCATTTGTGCCACAAGCCCAGGTTATTTTCTCCAGCCATGTTACCTGCCCTCAAATAACCTTGGAAAAACACACACACACACACACACTGACTGGAACGATGAACAGCACTTCACAGAACTTGTAGAACAAGACATGTGTTTATTGGTCAAACACAGCTGTGTTTTTCACTGTATATGTGTGTGTTTGCCTCATTTGACAGTGTGTATCTGTGTGGCTCATGTTACTGAATAACAGGGAACTGCACTGGATTGAGCGCTTTGGGTTAGCAACACCTATACCATAACTTGTAACATAAACCTTCACATACAGATTCTCCACTGGCCGGTCATTATTGTGGTGCCGAATAACTAAAGCAACATTTACAAAGCATTTCACTGCAGACAATGTATTTTATTTCTCAGTGAAGTTATTTCAGAGGTTAAAACATGATAAAAGATTTATCTTTTTGATAAAAGATTATGAAAACAAACATTTCTTTCTTTCAAATAACACGCACTGGCGAATCATTCACAAGAAGACCAGGAGTATTTATTAAGAAAGTAAATGATTTACTTTTTCAGTAAATGGTTTTGATTTAATGTTGACTCTGCACCGCTATTTTAAACAGAGCAGCTCTCCAAACAACACCGGTTTATTCTACAGTTAGGAGCCTAAGAATGCCCTATTCAGTGTGCATGAGGAAACGTCTGGATTAGTACATGCTCGTACAAAGAGATTAACAACTGAGGCCGTGATGTCCTCTTACTGAAGCATGACTGGCATTTGACAGGTGTGATGTTTACATACAATGCATTTTTTGCATACGAGAAATGTTACCCGTTAGACAATTGGGTGAAACTTTAGTAAGATGCATCATGTGTCATCAAAGACAAATATTTAAGTTATTTCTGAAAAGCTTCAGCTGTGGGATCGGCATTGGTTGCATATCTCACCCGTGAATGCGATGCCTCCAGTTGTGATAGGGATCATACAGACTCTCACAGAAGGCCAAAGCGTGACGGACAAACTCCTCGGCTTGTGTCTGATCAGCCAGCTCCTTCTCTTTCGTCTTACTCTTCAGCTAAACAGAGAGAGGGAAAAAAGAGTTGATTTACTTTAATACTGAGGAAAAGAGGGGGGAAAGAAGACACAGAAAGGACAATAAAGAGGAGAGAAAATGGAAGAGGAAAGAGAAAAGAGAAGAGGAATACAGAGAAAGAAATAAGAGGAAAGGAGAGGAAAGGGATAGGAAGAGAAGAAAGAAAAGGAAGAGGATGAGGAAAACAGGAATAGGAACAGGAAGAAGGAACGATAAGAAAGGATAGAAGAAGAGGAAACAATAATAATAATTAAATGGAAAAAGAAGAGGAATACAGAGAAAGAAAGATAAAGAGGAAAAGAAAGGAAAAACAGAAAGGAAGAGGAAATGGAAGGAAAATAAAGAGGAAGAGGAAAAGGAAGCGGAAAGGACAGGATAACGAAAAAGAGGAGAAGAAATGGAAGAGGAAATGCTTTCATATTTTCTCTTTATTTTCTTGTCAAAAGAAAGGAAAATGGAAAGGAAGAGGAAATGACAGGAAAAGGAAGAGAAAGGCTAGAGGAAAGGGATGTGGAAAAGGACATGTAAAAGAAGAATAAAGAAAGAGGAAGTGGAAAAGAAGAACAGGGAGAAGGAAAAGGAAAGAAATAGGAAAGGCCAGGAAAACAATAAAAGAGGAGAGGAAATGAAAGTCCAAATGCTTTCATTTTTTTCCCTCTTTATTTTCCTGCCATTTCCTCTTCCAGAATTTTTTCTTTCCTCTTGTCTTCCTCAAGAAAGAAGAGAGAAACATGAAGAGGAAAACAGAAAAAGGAAGAGTAAGAGGAATGGGAAGAAAAGAAAAGGAAAAGGAAAAGTATGGAAAAGGTTAAAAAAAAGGAACAGACTAGAAATAATAGAGGATAGGAAAAGGAAGAGAATGAGAAATAATAGAGGAAAGGGGCATGGAAAGTTAAGGCAGAGGAATTAATTGGAAAATGAAGAGGAAAGAATAGGGAAGAGGAAGAGGGCAAAACAGGACAGTTTGACCACCATTAAATAATGGGGACAGAAAGTAAAAAATAAATGGATAAACAGAAAACTTGATATTGAAGCGAGTTTCAGACCTGCTGGATATAAAGTGTTGTCATGGTGATGATGTGGTTTATGTAGGAACAGGCGCTGATCTCTTCCACATTTGACAGGTTCCTGTCAAGACACATTACACAGCTGTCAGTGTGGAGAAACTCTCTCTGTCTGTGTGTGTGTGTGTGTGTGTGTGTGCGCGTGTGCGTGCGTGCGTGCGTGCGTGCGTGCGTGTGTAGCTGTATTGGACAGACTGTCGTATGACAGGACCATTAGTTCTAGCTGTCAGAGAGATTCCCCTGCCACCCCTATGATCATAAATCACACACTGACTGCTGCTGAAGCAGGACATCCAGCTGACGCTACAGAGTCTGTGAGTGGACAAATTACAACATCTTACTGAGTGGACATGCATGTGAAATATATGTTCACAGAAGAAGACAATATCGTCCCAGGAGCTACACTAAGGTTCAAAAGTTTGGGGTCGGTTAGATGTTTTAAATGTTTTGAAAAAACTCTCTTATGCTCACCAAGGCTGCATTTATTTGATTAAAAATACAGTAACAATAATGACACTGTGAAATATTATTACAATTTAAAATAACATTTTGCTATTGTAACATTTTAAACTCTAATTTATTCCTGTGATCAAAGCTGAATTTTCAGCATCATTACAGTCTTCACGATCCTTCAGAAATCATTCTAATATGCTGATTTGCTGCTCAGGAAACATTTCTGATTCATATTTTTGTGGAAAACAATGATTTTTCTATTCTTTGAATAGAAAGTTCAAATGAACAACATTTATTTAAATAATATATATTTTGTAACATTATTTAGAAATATCTTTACTGTCACTTTTGATCAATTTAATGCATCCTTGTATGAAACTATGCTGAATAAAACGATTAATTTCTAAAATATTACTGACCCCAAAGTTTTGAATGGTAGTGTATGATTGAAAAATGTCTCTTTTACATCTAAAAACTGTAACCATCTAAAAGAGTTTGACTAGAGTTATGTTAAACAACCTTAAATAAAGTAGTCTATGGGATATCCTCATTAAGTGTGTGTGTACATTTGAGTAGCAGCTGCCATTCGAGCAATGGCACTGTTGGACCCTTAAAAGTCTCGATGTGTCGCTGAAAGTGGAAACCACGCATGAACCCTCAGCAGCAGGTGCTCGGAGAACTCATGAAACATTCAGCAGGATCACAGGTGTCCAGTTTCTGTTTTTCCTGAGATTCAGTGCACTTTATATTTTCATAAGAGACTCTATATGCAAACAGTTCTTTTACTTGAGTAAGTTTGAGCATTTAGCTCAAATACTGATCTGTTTCTGCAATGTTTTTTCTTAGTCATAAAGCGCTTCTCTCCCATCAGGCCCTCAGAGTCTGACCTGCAGATGACGATGAGGAACTTGAGGAGCAGGAGGGCCAACGTCTGCTGCTCAGGCTCCAGTCCCTCAGACGCTTTCTGCACACACTGCAGCAGCTGCAGACGCAACACCTGCAGGATGTTATCAGGTAACAGCGTCATGACGGGCGGCGTCTCCTCCAACCTGCAGCACACATGCAAAATCATCAGAAATTAGGGCTGGGTATTGACACAAATTTTACAATTCAATTCGATTCACAATTCACTAACTTGCGATTCAGTTCGCGAGCTTGCAATTCGGAACACAAACTTGTGATTCACGATTCACAAACCTGCGATTCGATTCACAATTCACATTTTGCGATTTGATTCACAATTCACAAACTTTTTGATTTGATTCAAAATTCACAAACTCGTGATTCCATTCAAAATTCACAAACTCGCAATTCGATTCACAATTCACAAACTTGCAATTCGATTCATAATTCACAAACTTTTTGATTTGATTCAAAATTCACAAACTCATGATTCCATTCAAAATTCACAAACTCGCGATTCCATTCACAATTCACAAACTTGCAATTTGATTCACAATTCACAAACTCGCGATTCCATTCACAATTCACAAACTTTTTGATTTGATTCAAAATTCACAAACTCATGATTCCATTCACAATTCACAAACTCGCGATTCCATTCACAATTCACAAACTCGCGATTCGATTCACAATTCACAAACTTTTTTATTTGATTCAAAATTCACAAACTCGCAATTCCATTCACAATTCACAAACTCGCGATTCCATTCAAAATTCACAAACTCGCGATTCCATTCACAATTCACAAACTCGCGATTCCATTCACAATTAACAAGATTGCAATTCAAATCACAAACTTGCAATTCAATTCACAAACTTGCAAATTCGATTCAATTCCGATCTCAATTGGTTATAATAGCATTATAATAACTTTTAAAAGATATAATTACATTTCTACTCTAGATTGTTGTTTAAAATATAAACATTTAAATGGTGGCTGTCATGAAAACTTGGATTTGTTCAAACATACATGAAATATGGAAGAAAGGTTTAAGGAAAAACAATATGTAATATATTGCATATATTTAGCAATTCTTGGAATCAATATCAGTTCATCAAAATGAGAATTGATTAAACAATCCTTTTTCAACACAGCCCTATTATACATGCAAAACCATTATAAAATGGTCCATATATATTGATTACAATACTTAAATGGAGCTTTTGTGATGCTTGAATCCCCTGGGGACTAATTGCAGTGAAAATGAAGACCAACATATGGGGTTTGAAGGCATAAGTGACGACAGAACTGTCATTTTTGGGTGAATTACTCCTTTAAAGCACCTCTGGGATTTGTAATTCTGCAGTCCTGACCGTGAAGGCAAATACTCTGCACTACAAGAGTGTGTTTTTCCAGCATCTAAAAGAGTGAGAGAACTGTACAGTAATGAAGTGGATCTGTGTGAGAAGAACAGCACAGCTGTAAAGGAGAGAGACGAATAAACCCATGACAATCCCATCTCTCTCTCCGTCTGTCGGTTCCTGGCTCTCCTCTCGCTCCGCATTACGTAATGTCATCTGACAGCCTAAGCACTTCATGATCACATGACCACAGCTGGGAAAGCGAGAGTGATTTTCTCATGCACTACCACCGCATAAATCCTTCAACACTCTCCCTCTTTCTGTTCTTCAAGCTCTGTAACGGTCTTATTTCCCACTTTTATCTAGTTCTAGCCTCTTCAATTTATTTTCCATGCACACACACATACACACAGAGACTAGGCTCGCTGGATTTTCTCTGTATTGCCGCTCACTTGCATCAGAACGTGACCTTGATGGCAGGGCGTCCGTTAAATACGGCTCATTATCCACAGACATGCATGTACACAAACAGACACATAACCAAAACAATCATGTGATGTGTCTCTAATATTAAACCATTAAATTTAGCTTATTAAGTTTAACAGAGGATAGCAGTTAAAAAAGGCGTACTTCCTGTCTAGTCTCAGTCTCATATTACACACCAACAAACTACTCAAAGTCAGTCTTAAGGGTTATTGTCGTTAATTAAACTAAAAAGTGTTACTTAATTGTATTACTTCAACTTTAAGGCAACACTTTACATTTTCATTTAGTTGAACTTCAAGTACTAACATTACAAAAACAAAACAAAAAAAAAAAACAGAAAAAACACAACAAAATTATTAAAACTTAAAACAACTTAGCTAAAATTAAAGTCAAAACCGAAAATATAAAAATAAAATCTAATTCAAAATATTAACAAACACCATCCACCATTTGTAAATTGAACACGTCTAGCTTCCAATGTCATCCGCTTCCAGCTATTGTTAGCTGTACAAAACAACTCGTTCGTGGTGTTCTTACCATATTATTTTACCATATTATTCTTAATTATAAACACACTGGTTTGTAGCACAAACAGTTTTACTGTTTACAGTACTTTGTTATTCTTCTGGTTATTTCCCTACAGCAGAGAATGAATCAGAAGTCTCACACGTTCACAGAAAACAGCTTACTTCGGCGATGAAAAATAAGGTAGAAAGTAGTATATCAATAATACTAAAATAACACTGGACATAGTACACAAACATGGTCAAATATCACAATCTGATTGGCTTGCTTTTATACCAATAAGTCTCTCAGGCAAGTCACTTTAGCCTGCAGCCTTTCATATGATTGTGCCTTTAAGCTCAAATTCTCAGGGTAGTCGGGCTAATTCATATGTGCATTCGTAAGTAAATAAAAATATTATTTGTCTCTTTTAACTGCAAGATGGGACTTTTATTTCTACAGCTGCGATATTGTATGTAATGTTGCCTCTAACAAAAAGGTGATTGGCTCTTTTAAAGAGTTAGTTCACCCAAAAATGAAAATTCTGTCATTAATTACTCACCCTCAAGTCGTTCTAAACCCGTAAGACCTCCGTTCATCTTTGGAACACAAATTAAGATATTTTTGATGAATTTTGAGAGCTCTATGACCCTCCCTTTGATAGCAATGTAATTACCACGATCAAGGTCCAGAAACGTAGCAAAGAGATCGGTAAAATAATCCATGTCACATCATGGGTTCAACCGTAATTTTACGAAGCTACAAGAATACTTTTTGTACGCAAAGAAAACAAAAATAATGACTTTATTCAACAATTCTTCTCCTCCGTGTCACCCTGGTGCCATTTTGGAGAGTATCCACTGAACGTAAACAGCGTATGCTATTCTGTGTCAGCTGCGTTTTCTGTCGTTTACGCTCTGATTTGAACGAAACAACGTATCCGCGTGGTTCAGTTGACACAGAACAGCATACGCTGTTTGCGTTCAGTGGATACTCTCTAAAATGGCGCCAGGGTGACGCGGAGAAGACAAATTGGAGAAGAATTGTTGAATAAAGTCGTTATTTTTGTTTTCTTTTCATCGCTTCGTAAAATTACGGTTGAACCCCTGATGTGACATGGATTATTTTACCGATCTCCTTGCTACTTGTTAATTTGTGTTCCGAAAATGAACGGAGGTCTTACGGGTTTAGAACGACATGAGGGTGAGTAATTAATGACAGAATTTTCATTTTTGGGTGAACTATCCCTTTAACTGTAGGCGGGACTACTGCCGCCATATTGAGCATTATGGTTACACCCATTCATATACAGGTATGTACTAGAAGGCCGACCTCCACTTCTACACAGTTCTACACAGGGAGTGATTCAGGATACAAAACTGCATATTTTCAAAAACTGACTGAATAAGCTCCAAGGTGGACCAGACTTGATACTAACTGTCAAAAGACTGGCTATGCAAGACTTCAGCCCACATTGTAGTGCAGAAAAAACTGAAAAGATGTGACAAGGAACTGTGAACTTAATCTCATTCTTTTAAGCAATTATTCACTTGATAATGGAGGTTTAAGTGCATCTCAGATGGTTAGATTGATGGATAAATGTAGCTGGACTGCAGTAAAGTCTACCTGGTTGGTGGTTTCTCGAAATCCACATCCAGGCATCTCTCGTAGGAGCCGATGAAGATCTCCAACCAGAGTTTCAGGTAGTCCGGGTCCTTCTACGGGTTTCAGAGAACAGGAAAACAACAAAGAAAAAGGACAGTGTTAATCATGGAGAGAATTATGCAATCTACTGCTAGGTGCGCCTTTATGCTTTTGGCAGATGCTTTTATACAAAGTGACTTGAGTTGCATTCAGATACACTGTATTATCAGTTCATGCATTCCCTGGGAATCGAAACCATGACTTTGTCATTGAGCTACAGGAATGCTTTCAGTTAGATAGTTATTGTTCTAAGGTGTGTCCAAATGTTTTAGGTTCAGCGGGTGGATAATATCAGGTGCAACACGAGACACCTGACTACTAACAAACTGGCCTGACCACATTCCTACAGGAATCGCCAAGCACATACACATTTCAGCATTCCTGAAGACAGACGAGCTTGACCTAGAACAATGCTCCTTAGAAATATCCACACACAAACCCTTTCACCCAGATTACCACGTGCAGAATTAAATCTCGATCAATAGCAATCTGACGAGCTGGCAGCGCGAGTTCATGAAACATGTGACGCTGTAATTGACGTGGCTGGATTGTATCACGACTCAATGCGGCTGTTTGTGTGGTCAATGTTTAAGCTGTGCTACACTCAGACATCCAGAACAGGAAATCATGCTCAAAAATTCCTCTCGGTGAGATCATCAGAACAGAGCCATGCACGTCCACAGCAAAAAACAACGGACCACTAGGAGATATGGACAACACAACACCAAAAGGAGTGTGTTTTGGACTTTTCCAAACACAAAAAAACAAGTAGAATGTGTTTATGCATGTGTATGTGTGTGTGTGGAAAAGAAAAGGCCCATTCATTTGGGATCCAGCGGCAAGACACATGTCTATTGAGGTCTAGATCTGGCCAAAGGTGGCACACCCTGTTTATTTAGAGATCTCACCACAGAACGGGCACTGCCTTGCTCCTGATGCCGTTTCCAGCTGGAAGGGTGTGGGGCGAGTCGGTCACATCCACCTACTCATGCATGTCAAGTTCCCAATTAAACGATTAAGTGGTTCTTCTTCTAAAACTGGTAAACATTAACTTTAAGTAGCCTTTTTTATATTGCACACCCTGGGGGAAATGATTTTGTTGTAACCTGAATGACTCCTGCATAATAATTTAGTAACTTGTCTTGTTTGTTCATGTCAAATTGGCGTGGCTTTTGTGTAGGATTTAAGTATCTGATAAATGACTAGTACTTAGTACTACTAACAGTCCTATTCTGAGGGTTTATTTCAGAAATGGTTATGTATAGGCACAGAAAACTGGCAGAGATTGGCTAATGCTGGGCGTATGACCTACAGCCACAACACTGAGCTCACTCTAATCGCATGGGCCAGACATTCTGTCCATTTGACACGCCATAATAATTTGTCTTCAAGTATGCAGCATATTCTCTCTCCTGTGATCATTTCCAAATCTGTTATCCTCTCTTTCAAGAAATAGGCTACTGCTGCTTAAATGTAATGTTGTCAGTCTCCACAGAGAATAACGCTACCTCTCCCCTTGATTTGTAAAAACAAATGAAACATGCATTTACAAGCCAAGCCGACAAGTATTTAAACTCGTCTTGCTGTCTGCTGTCTACACAGGCAGAGCCTTCTAAGGCAGTGTTGTGTTAGCATGGTTGCTAAGCTAACAACATGATACTTTAATAGTCCTAAAACTCAGAAACATTTTTGAACTTCTGGTTCCATCGTCCCAAAATAAATGGTTTTTATGAACAGATTTCAACATAACTGCCTGAAATATGGTCTGTGGTTAAAACAAGCTCAAAATAATGTTTTATTCTATGACATAAAATACATCATTCATACTCCATTCATGTTTTTTTAAGCTTTTTGTGTCTTGAAAAAGATGGTTGCTAACAAATGGCTAAATGGGACTACAGAGGCTGTCAGGGACATTAAACGGCATCACACTAAACAGGTACAGTACAGTCATTAGTCACTTTGTGAGTAACACATTCTTGCAAACTATTTTAACTCAAACTTTCCAGGTTGTAGATTTTTAATAAAAATTGAAAGAGTTGTCGGAAGCTTAATGGTAGTGACATTGAAGTCACATGACAGTGGTGTAGTTAATTTATGGCCTTTTTAGCTGTTTACTTCCAGCGATTGCTCAAAAGTTTACATACTCCTTATACAAAATGTTAATAATTTTAAAGGGGTCATATGATGCGATTTCAATTTTTCCTTTCTCTTTGGAGTGTTACAAGCTCTTTAATGTTTTTGTCTCGTAGCTCCGGCCGGACAGGGCATTATCACAATATGGTAAGGGGCGTGACATTTCCGTCACACGCTTGAGGTATTCGGCCAATCACAACGCACTGGATAGCTGGCCAATCACAGCACACCTCGCTTTTTCAGACCAATGAGCTTTGTAAAAATCGACGCGTTTCAGAAAGGCGGTGCATAGAGGAGAAACAATAATGTACAGTATGTGGAAAATAATGTGTTTTTTGAACCTTAAACCGCATAAACACATTTCATTACACCAAATACACAAAATAATGTTCTTTTTAGCAACATCATATGACCCCTTTAACAAAATAAGAGGGATCAGGAAAATTGCATATCATTTTTTATTTACTACTGTCCTGAATAGGCTATTTCACATAACAGATGTTTGCATTTACTCCGCAAGACAAAATAATAACTGAATTCATCAAATGTATTTGTTCATATTTGAACATGTTTCATGTTTATTTGTTTTAATTTGAATCTTAATACTGTATGACGTTACCTGGATGATCCATGACAGTTTTGATATTTTGTGATAGTTGTTTATGAGTCCTGAGCCGTTGAACTGCCAACATTTCTCCAAAAAAATCCTCCAGGTCCTGCACATTCTTTGGTTTTCCAGCATCTTCTGCATATTTGACCCCATTCCAACAATTACTGTACAATTGTAAGATCCATCTTTTCACACTGAGGACAATTGAGGAGCTCATACACAACTACCTCAAAAGGTGAAAACAT
This sequence comes from Sinocyclocheilus anshuiensis, assembly GCF_001515605.1. Classification (NCBI taxonomy): domain Eukaryota; kingdom Metazoa; phylum Chordata; class Actinopteri; order Cypriniformes; family Cyprinidae; genus Sinocyclocheilus; species Sinocyclocheilus anshuiensis. The sequence goes on from NW_015539929.1 coordinate 30,283, forward strand.
TTACTGAGGCACCCTGATGCATTAAGAGCCAGTATTAAGATTCAAGGGTATGTAAACTTTTGAATGGTGTTATATGGACTTATTATTTGGAGTTATTATTTTGTCTTGTGGAGTAAATGTAAACATATGTTATGTGAAATAGCTTATTCAGGACAGGACTAAAAAAAATTTAAAAAAATAAAAATACCATGCAGTTTTCATGATCCTTCTTATTTTGTTAAAATTATTGACATTTTGCATTTCGCATTTCGCAAGAGGTATGTAAAAATTCAGCTGTGTTCATACAAGTTTATCTTGATGAAAAAAACATGTAAGAATCATAAACTTTTGTTGGTGATAGAACTTACTCTTCAATAATTCAAAAGCTAAAGGAAAATACTACTGGCTTTTAGTTGAGGGAACCAGGATGAACTTTTAGGTTGGCCAACAAAATAACATCAACCCTGTAGAAGTCTGACATTAAAAAAAATTGCTACATATTGAACACAAATGTTGGGTAAGATAGTTTGACTTAAAAAAAAAAAATCAATCCTTTAGTATACTATAAAATAATATAAACTTAGTATATTATTACTGATCGTGTTGCAATGCATTTTGGAGTGAGTTTCTCCATGAATGATGCATATTGGATGAATTTGTCAGAAACAAGGTTGAACAATTATGACGCTTACTGCTTACAGCCTTCATGTCGAGGATGTGCCTATGATGCTTTAAAATGCAGTCTTGGTGGGCAGTGCAATAGGGTCTGGAACAAAGCTACTATTTCAAAGTATAAGCATTACACCTACATATCAACCTCCATGTTTTAGCATGAGACGAGAGCCTATGCTACCTATCCGAAGTTATATCCTTCAACAAATTCAAAGGAATTACATAGGCAATGCATAACTTACACAAAATGCATAACGCTTTAATAAAAATAAAAGCTACTCTGAAAGATGAGAAATTATTTTCTGTAGCAATCAACAGCACGCCAGTACACAAACACTGGCTTAAAAATAAGAGGAAATATTCTTTTAAATCCGATCTGACTTGATGTCATTTGAACAGACGGTCTCTGCGTTTATTCTCTGTCGTCTAATATCGGAGTTGTGCATTTCAGTAGTCAAATAATCCTTCACAACAGGAACTTGAGTTCCTGCGAGGATCGGATAGGGACTGTTGCCATGGTGAGGAAAGCCGGTATTTGTGAGTGAGACGGCACAGGCCTGCACAGCACTTTCCAGTTGCTTGCTCTCTCTCTCACTTTAACACATTTTCCTCTTTCTCACCCCACTATCTCGGTTTTCTTACTTCTCTCTCACACTAAATTTTGCATCCTGCTGTCCTCATCTCCTCTCGCTCTCTCATGTGTGCATGTAAGTCCTGCAGTGCCCTCTGAACCTGCAAACCAGACGAGATGGCGAAAGAGAAAGGACAACAAGGCAAAAGAAAGCAGCTAAGATGATTTATGGAGCTCGCTAATGTCACGGTCTACAGATGTGCAGGCGGTTTTGATTCATTAACCTCTGTTTTATGAGCAACCACACAGGTGTGCAGAAGATGTTAGGACAACAACTGGGAAATCTGTCCTGGGCCCTGTGATGAAGGGGTCCTGAAAGTCCAAATCTGTTACTATATAGTACTAAGCATCATTAAAGCCCCTAAAAATCATAGCTGTTACAATAAAAACTAATATTTGGGTAATGCATTAACAAGTTTCTGATATATCTGCACGCCTGCCTTTCTGACACTAACGACTGGAGTAATGATGCTGAAAATTCAACTTTGCATCACAGGAATAAATTACGTTTTAAAAAATGTTACAATAGAAATCAGTTCTTTTAAATTGTAATAATATTTCTGTTTTTACTGTATACTGGTGAGCATAATAGACTCATTAATATCATTAAAATCATGCTGACCCCAAACTTATGAATGGTAGTCTACATATTTAAAATTTAATGTGGGACAATTTAGCTAAAATTTAGCTTTGGTTAAAGACTTAAGTCATTTTGAAATAAAAATTGAACAACAATTTAATAATTCATTTTTGTTCAATGCATATTGAAATTTTTCAAATAGAGATCATAAACATAACGGGTTGAATAGAGAAGGTCGTAAGTTGCTACAAATTAACTTAATGATCCAAAAAACACTGTAAAATAATTGTTTATACAAATTCAAAATCATATATTTGTTAGTAATTCATAATACTGTATATTTACATTTACATCTATATTCTTACTATATAAGTGTCCTATTACACTTTATTACACCTTTCGAATAACTAATGAAAAATGTGGCAGAATTCAATTCAACTCAATTCTATATTCTATTCTATTCTCAGAAGAAACATTACCATACCCTTACCATGCGTTCACACCGCCGCCGGCGAGCAGCGGCGCAGCGCGTCTTGGACGGTGTGGGCGTCGAGGAGAGTTGAAATCACGTCAACTTTATGATAATGAGCTATGACGGGGTTTGGCGGCAACCAATCGGAATGTAGAAGTCCTCCGCCTGAGAAGATTCCAGAGAACGCAGTCCTGTAAACTTTGGTTCCGACCACATTAGTTCCATTAGAGAGGTTGATCATTGCTGTGGCGGATTTCCCAATAATAATGAATGTACAGTACTAGATACAGCCAATTTCATTTCCACAGTGCACCTGTCAGTATATGACAGAATATGAACAGAGAGTGGATTACACTCCCAAACAGAGGATTTCCTCATTGTCCCTCTTTAAACAGGACTAATGGATGAGTACTGTACGTGTGTGTACATGTATAAATAGCCCTGTAAAAGCCGTTTATAGCATCACTGAAGGACAAGTCCTGATAATCACTGGTCTTAACCGGGTCAAAGGTCACAGCACAAGTAGCTCCGTCCCATTCACAAGACAACTGCTGCTGTCACACATGTGTGTACAGTGACTCTGTGCAGTCTATCATTATCTCAGAGTGTGTGTGTGTGTGTGTGTGTGTGTGTGGGACCACAACTGTAACCAGGAGACACAAAGCACAGCATCTATTAAACTGCTTGAGTAAACAGACCTTATAAAAAGGTCATCATGAAGGCCTCATTCAATCCGTCCGGTTCTTCCTTCAGTCATTTTCAACTCATCTGCCATTTAGACATTTGTCCATCTGCCATTTTTGTCATTCAGAAAGACAGCAAAGACGTCACACTTGGTGTCTCAAAAACACATGAAATGCACCACAAAGATCATCTAACCCAATATGAACAATTGTTTTTATGGGGTTGTAATGTCATTTTATTATTTACAGGTGCTAGCTGCCAGTTTCATTACTGTCTGAAGTTCAGTGTTTTTCTCTCACAACCCAAAAGAAAATGACCACCAGATACTGTTTGAATTACCTGCTGGTTTCTGACAAACAGGATCTAATTGAATCCCTGCCTGATCTATGCATTTACATGGAGGAACCAATGCGAAGAGAAACCAAATGCAGCAAGTCTTTGACACTTTTGCCACATAAGGTACTTGTTAATTGTATGCCAAGTCAAATATTACAATAACTGTTTCTCATAAGTATTCGATGCATAATCACAACTGATTGAAAGTAACAGTAAAGACATTTTTAATGCTACAAAAGATTTCCATTTCAAATAAATGCTGTTCTTCTGAACTTTCAGTTCATCAAATAATTGTGATTTTAAGCAGCACAACTGCTTTCAACATTGATAATATAAAGAAATGCTTCTTGACCATAACATTTTCAAATTAACAGCTATCTTAAATCATATTAATATTTCACAATATTACTCTCTTTACTGTATTTTTTGTCAAATAAATGCAGACTTGGTGCGCATAAGACACTTCTTTAAAAAAGTGCACATGAAATTGGAGCTTTCTGAAACTTTAGAGATTGAACTAATTCTACCATAACATGAGCACACCATTAAGTTAGAAGGAGGGGCCTGAGTCATAAATAGAAGAAACCAGTAAAAAGATGACCCTAAAAACCATTAGAGCACACTTGCAATGCCGGTTTCCTAATGCATTCAAAAAAACACTCAAAACACCTTAGCATCCACAAATTTTACACTTGCTTTTTAAAAGAACTGAAATGAACTAACTATATAAATAATGCTGCCATTTAGTGTTGTCAAAAGACCCGGTATTTCGGTACCAGGTCGATACTAAAAAAATGAAAACGTTACGGTACCAGGTTTTCTTAAGTACCGGTGGTACCGAGTACCCGGTCAGCCCGGTTCTTGATGCGCTATCCGAAAGCTATCCTCTTCCAGTGTTGCCAAGTCCGCGGTTTTCCCGCGGAATTGGGCTGCTTTAACACTGTTGCCGCGGGTTGTTTTTCATGTCCGCGGGTTGAAAAACGACCCCATTAACGTGATATTTAGCCCCTGGAATGCGAATTTTACCAGGGGAACCCCGCCAAAACATGCGTATTTTATCCTCGGAACGTGATTTTTAACGGGAGACCCCCTCGAACCGCGATTGGGCGGGTTTTGTTGTGAAAACCTGGCAACCTCTTCATAAAAGCAGTGGCAACCTCAAGAGGAGGAAACACAAAGTGATTAAAAAGTGGCAACAGTATTGGGATAATGAGACTAGAATACTGAAATTTTGGTACCGTGACAACACTACTGCCATTCATGGTGCATGAGATGACAGAACATCCCTGTAAATTAATTTCCATCAGAATGCATGGCCTTTTTGTTTTGTGACCTTGAGATGTAATATGTGTCTGAACAGGGCTCGTCTTACTCATCATGATCTGATGGAAGCAGCGGCATACGTTATTACTGAATGGACAATACCTACTTCAGATACTGCTGAGCAGGAAACTGAAGTGTACAGAGGGCAAAGTTTTGCTGAGGCAACTTAATACAGGTGGTTAAACAGGAAAACATCACTCAGAATCAAATATGAGCTCTCAGTACAAGGCTAGAAGGTTCCCAGAACAACATTTCTCCAGTATTTGTTTGCTTTCTCCAGCACTGGGTTAGATTATCGATTTCCTCCGCGGCTATGTTCTCTATGTTTTGCGAACAGGTAAACAGAACATACAGAGGCTGAGAAGGTTGGGAAATCATTTTGTCCCAGGAAACACAAAGCCCAAGTCTGCCATCATGCATAAATGTAAATCTGACAGCCATAATGATTAGGCTACATTAGCGTGCTGAAGAGGAAATGAAGATCACAAACCGGTTAATGTATGAGCGCAGAAACCATAAACAAAAGCAAAGGTCATTCTTGCAGCAAACAAAACCAAACTGGACTTGCGACTATCAGCTCATGACGGAAATGATGTCAAGGACGAGTTGGCAGGTTGAACGTTTCACTGTGAGAGAATCAAGACTTGATTAATAAGTATAACTGAAATAAAACTGTATATCACACCACTTCGTGATGCTCTTTTATCATTTAAAACCTGATTGAACAGTAAAATGTGCACATGTTTAAGTCTTCTATTCCTTTTAGACCTAAATCTCAGGTTTTCTGCCACAACCCAAGGCTGATGTTCAGATTTGGCAGTCTTATTTTATCTGGATCAGTCCTGCGTCCCTGCGGACGGCCGCGGCTCTGAGGGGCTCACACTCTAATCGCTGTATAACACTGACATAACAGACCCACAAGACACTGCTGACACTCGGGCAGAATATTCTCTCTTGTAGAAAGGATAACAGTCTGGAGAATGTGTTATTACATTTGTTCTGGCTCATGATTACTGAGAATGATTTGGTGTTAAATGTCCTGAACCCGTCTCAACAAGGATCTGAATACACCAGCGTGAGGGTAACCTAGCAGTTAAAGATCTGTACTGGCAACACAAAACACAAAGACAAGGAGTTTAAAGGAGTGTAAAGCGTGTTGTTGTGTTGAACTACTCGCTAAAGATGAATCTGCAGCTAAACGGTGCAACTAAAACTTACAAAACATAACTGTTAAAAAAAAAGTTTTTTTGAAGTGAATAAAACAGATTATTTATTGGAGTATTTATTACAAGAAAATGCTATTTCAGTTTTTCTAATTTAAAATTTCATGTTTAATTGAATGTTACTTGCCATTTCTTTGTAATTATTTGTGAAATTTACAAAAAAAATTCTAAGTAAATTTTTTTTGTTTTGAAGTAAATCATACACAAATTTTTTTTAGGGTAACTGAAATAATAAAATATAGATATTAGATGAAACACCAATGAAAACTGGAAATGCTGCCTTTGCAACTAATGGCTAAAATAATGATTAAATAATTTTATTAAATAGTTCATAAAATAGTTTATAAAAAACAGTATTAAAAATAACAGAACAAAATTACTACTATAAATGAAAATTACTACTAACTAAAATGACATTATAAAATATAAAAAAATATAATATAAAAATAAAAGCAAAACATTAATTAATAGTATATAGATAATACCAAAACAACACTGCAGCTATATTACAAACACAATCTCTAGGGTGAAAAAAATAGAAGGGACATAAATTCCACATTTTAGAGGGGACATAAATTAAAAACACATTTTACTTGCATAATTTGATTTATTTATATTTCAGGAATTGATTAGATGGTGAAAATAATTTCTATATGACAGCTCCTTGGGGTGAAAACTAAAAAGATCTTGGTAACAAAATCCATTTCAGAGAAAGTCCCAATTAAAAAGCCTAAACCTGAAGACATGTAAGGCTCTTTAAAGCGTGTCATTTCTGCAACACTAGCAAAAATGGAACTGCAAAAATAATGTTTTCAAACAGATTTCCTGAACACTCCCCCGATCTGCCATTGGTCGGTCAAACAAGTTAGCTCCACCCCAAACTCCCACTATCGATTGAGTCAAATTTGAACAAACAAATGGAGCAATGTTTACACTTTTTGGGGAAACTGACATCTAAAGGTGTACTTATAGTTGTTCCTACATCTTGAACTGGGATAAGAAAGTTTTTAACATTTAACAAAAAATGACACGCTTCACCTTTAAGACTTTTCTTTTTTTTGTAAAGCAGCATTATTTTCTCTTCATGAGATCTTTATGGGAAAACTCTTAAACACCGAAACGCATCTGTGGTTAATGGGGAAGTATAACCAAGAGACCATCTGTCACTGTGCGCTGAATTATCTCGGGTTGATTATCTTAAACTAAGTCCGATTACGGGATGTCACAGATGGGGGTCGGTAGTATCTACAATCCCTCATCAATGAACACAACTGAAGCGGATCTCTCCAGAGGGCATCTCATGATGTCACGACATGCATTCACATATAGAACACAGTGTACCAGCCCCATGCACTGCGCAAGAAATAAATAAAATAAACTGCACTCCTCCTCATGTGCAAGGAGATTATTTGGCTGTGCTTAGTGATGCAGTGTGCATTTGCATGAGAAATTAAATGCATTAACTCTATGAAGGTGCATGTGCTCTGCAAGCTCTTTACCTTATTGCAGTACAGCATCCAAACCTCATACAGTCTCTCGGGCGATGCCATTCTGCACTGCAAGCTGTGAGCATGTAGGCAGAAATCTTCCCGATTATATTATGGTCAGTATTCCCAAGCCTTCATGGTGTCAACATCCTGCCAAAAGGAGTTTGCCCAAATGCCACGTTAATTCGTGGATAACAAATCCCACCAATGGGTGAATCTGAGTCCGTGTTAATCCAGGGTGACAGATCGTGTCATTTCCTCCGTGCACTGTGAAATCACATCCATCATGTGAACGATACGAATCCCAGACGACTTGGACTTGTGCGTTTCCGGCAGTTTTCCACCAGCAGCTTTTCGATATTCCAAAAATTCCTCTGTTCTTCCAAGCCCTGTCGACAAATACAGCACACATTAAAAACAGCCCTGGATTTCGATGCTGCACGAATGCATTGCAAATTCCAAAAACACATTTGCATGCCACAGATAACAGTAAATGTGCAATGCATGACTTTGAGAGAAGGACAAAATAGCCCAAAATAAACAGAGACCCATGACATCATCCCAGGCCAACTCAACATCAGCCAACATTATATTCCAGCCTTGAAATAGCATGTAAACTATATTTTAACTCCATAACTTGACAATATCAGTTATATATTTTCTGTGCATTTATTATTTATAAATGTCCAAGGACTTGCACATAGTAAGAGTTGATCTAGAACTCTGGGTGTTCTTCTAAGCTATTCATACTAAACAAAAATGACAAATTATTAGATTTAGATAGAAACTTACAACACAAGATAGAAAACATTCAACACTTAGACCAACAGCATTATCTTGACTAAAATATTTACTTCAGAAATAGATGTAACTGTTACGAATACTTCCTAACATCAACACGAATTATGTTTTTTTATATTATATTTTATATTCGTATTATAAAGATCAGATCATAATAACAAGTGGCAACGGCATATACAATACTAATACTGTGCATGAATAGATTAGCTCACTATCGCTGTGAAACTCACCTGCCTCAACAAAAGCAGCCCGTCGAAACTCCCGACCAAAAAAGCTTGTGTTCTGGTGAAGAATCCAGGAATGTGGCATGAACTGAAAGCGCCACTGACATTTAACCCAGGTCGGTTTCAACCACCCAAACTAGCTTTTGACTCATTTTGTAACCAGATAAGCCTGACAGCCCGGATGCATGAGACGAATATCATCGCATTGGACTGGGACGGCTCGTTACAAAGCCACGGCACGGGCTCGAGTCACTTGAAGGTGTGTGTGTGTGTGTGTGTGCGTGTGTTTTCTTCCCTAGATGTTTTACGACAGGCCGCACTCCTTTACGTTGCCTATGTGGAGCTCGCAAAGGCGTGGCTGAAACTAGCGAAACAACCAATCCCTCAAAGGCTTGGCGTAATGAATATTAATTACATCATGCTTACGTTGCTACGTACGCTTCCTTGAGATTTTTTTTTTACAGTCATATTTTATAACTGATATTTTAGTTGGTTTGTTTTTAGACTATTTAATTTAGTTAATAAAAATCTAAAAATCTATCTAAAAGATTAACATTAAAGTCAAGAAGGCCTAAACTATGTAATATACAATTTTCGTACTGAAGACATACTGAAAATATTTTTTACATACCCGTTTATCTTTTTTTTTTTTTTTTATTATTAATGAAAATAGAACAAATAACAAACAGAGCATAGCATAAGACAGTCAGTGCTATACAAAGTGTGACATTAATTAGTAACAGGAACTGAAAATAATGTCATAATATTTTAAACATGTTAATTACTTTTTTTAACAATTTCAGAGAAGATATAAAACAATCAAATTCCACTAAAAATACCTTAAATATTGGGGATGAATTTAAGCATTTTTGTTTATGTATATAAAATTTTGCCAGCAATATGAATAAATTAACAATGTATATACCCGTTTATCATGCAGTCAGGCCGGGGTGTTCTGTTACGTAATCGAATTAATATTCATAAACAAACTTCAGCAATTCGCCAAATGACTAGCGTTCACGTGCCAACGTATGCCGATCAGATAAACATGTATAACAACTCACTGTATAAACATGACCTTGCCTAATTAATACTAATAAGATGCCATCAACAAGATTATTAAATTAAGCCTCAATAATTCGGTCGTCGCTATTTGTAAATCTATAATTCATGTACTTTTGTAAAGATTAAGTTACCTTGACATGAAATATATTGGTTTTTGCAAGCATGATATGTTAAAAAATGCAGGATCTATTTATTTTATGATGATTTTGACTATTTTGACAATATATGACCGTCCCCTGCTGGCCAGAGAGCACAAATACAGAAATGCTTTGGTGCAGTAAATAAAAGTTCGTCAAATGCAAAACAAATTCCTGGAAATTCAATGTTTTTGAGTTTAAAAGTAAAATTCACCGAATTAAATAAGCTCGCAAAATTACAAGGGAAATAAGGTAAGAAAAATTATAAAAAACGATATATATAATTATTTAATTGGCAGGAACTTCTAGAATTTCACTTTGAATCTACTGCATTAGGAAATGGCACAAGGCAAAAAACAAATGACAGGACACCAGAGTTATGAAATAGAGTAAGAATATATCACGTCTAAATACAGTTAACATGTTTTTAAAAAATCAGTAAATATAATATCAGTCACAGTTACAGCTGCTCAGTCCTTCAGTTTCATCTGGATTGGGTTGAGGCAGTGTTGACGAGCGGTTGAACAGCACAGCATTGATGTTTTGGTCTGTTTCTTCACAGGATTCAAACGTGCAGTTTCTTCATTCAGAGCAAGAGGAGGCTTGTGGATATCTGAACACAGAGATACATACACACAAACACATGTACTGTACACACACCCACATGTTCACTGGCACAGGTTGAGTGGGTGATGCACTAATACCTTACACACACACACACACACACAAAAGATGATATCTGGCTCCTGCATTCATGGCTCAGTTTGATGACCTCACTCGTCGGAGTTGGATCAAATCCAGTGATTTGCAGTTAGTTCATGATGTGATTGGCTGCTGTGAACATCAAACAGGAAGCTCTGATCACACACTGACATGGTTTAAATTCAGAATAGCATACTAACAGTATGTGCGGCAGTATGCATGGAATACTTGGGTGACCTACTACATTGCCCAAAATGTGCAGCATACTTATGAGCACACAGCACGGAATAAGACACTAGTCACAGAGTGTGTCATTTTTTTTTGTCCATAATAAAAGAGAAAATGTTGCATGAAGTGACCAATCAAATGGCTTGACAGTGCAGTTTCTTTCCTGTATTTTACAGAAAGTTGGGTGGGACATATAAAAAAATGCTTGTTTAAAAATAGCTAATAGTATAGCTGCATGATTGTGAAAAATTGTGATTAAAAATACCCAGGTTTGCTGTGCTTGTTTATAGGGCTGCACAACTTTGCCAAGAATTTTGTTATTACATATAACGATGAATATAATATACATAATTTATTATTATTATATATTTTTAAACAAATAAGAAAAATTAGCATTGCAATATTTTACTGTAAAATTAAAAGTAAAAATAATTAATAAAATATTAAACAAAAATAAGAATGATTAATTTTGTAATATTTCACAGTAAAATTAAAATAAGAGTATTTAAGGAAAACAATATTATTATTATTATTATTGAGAAATAAAAATAGCTATTTTTAATTCTACAGTGAAATAAAAACTAATATTTCTAATTGAATACTTTTTATTTCTCAATAATAATAATAATAATAATATTTCACAGTAAAATTAAAATAGTTCAAGAAAAACAATATTATTATTTTTATTATTATTATCATGATTATTGATAAACAATTATTCAAGTAAGAAATATTAGTATTGTCATATTTACTCTAAAATTAAACCAAGTATTTAAGAAAGACATATGTTTAATAAATTAAAAGCAGTCTGAGATTTAATAAACACTGTATCACAAATTCAGTTTTATTTTGATGAATCGTGCAGCCCAAGCTAATAGGCTTTTAGTTTAAGTCACAGCCATTAACTAAGAGTTTTTACTTGCTCTTGCTAGTCAGGAAAAGTCTAGGCAGCTGGTATGTGCTCGATCTAGAGAGCACTTGATTGGCTAAAAATGTAGATATGCCCATGAGTGCAAGATGATGTCATCAACACTTTGGTCCATATAGAGATGGGATTTAGTGAGATTTCACTGTGGTTGGGGCTACCGTAGTATGAGGTGACAAATACAAACCAAGTGAACAGCAAAATGACTAAATCTAGCAACTGGTTAGGACGGATTAATACGGAATATACTTATGGAGAAATGGGCAAGAAATGGACAAGATACAGACGAGATGGAGACAGAAACAGGCGGCGAGGTTTAGGAGAAGTCCCACATGCCGTCCTCGGGCTCGGGGTCGGTGGGTGACGGGGTGTTGCAGGTCTGGGTGGGCGTTTCGGATGGAGGCGTGCCTGGAGGACAAGACACTGGCACGGCCGGATACATCAAACTGAGGAAAGAGTCCCTTGTGTGTTTCTTCACCTGGAAGATCAATACATGAATTACTTTAGGCTACACTGTAAGACTGAAGACAGGATCCAGTTTATGACAGCTTGATGAAAGACTGAATGTACCTGTCTGAAGAAGGGATGAGTGAGGAGAGCTGTTGCAGACGGCCTGAACGACAAACACACACATAATACACAGAGTTCAATAAAGGAAAAAAGGTTTATTTTTATATTTTAGATATTTTCAACAGCTCTGGACAGGGTGCAAAATTAACATTTTATCATTT
>NW_015539929.1:42582-42909 GCF_001515605.1 Sinocyclocheilus anshuiensis
CAAAAACAGCCAGAAACCTTGGAGTTATGATTGATGATCAGCTGACTTTCTCAGACCACATTGCTAAAAAGGCCCGGTCCTGCAGATTTGCTTTATTCAGCATCAAGAAGATCAGGCCCTTTCTTTCGGAAAATGCTTCACAAATCCTTGTTCAAGCTCTTGTTCTGTCCAGGGTGGACTATTGCAATGCTCTCTTTGCAGGTCTTCCAGTCAGTTCTATCAAACCTTTACAATTAACCCAGAACGCGGCAGCAATATTAATTTTTAACGAGCCGAAAAGAATGCACGTCACACCTCTGTTTATCAATTTGCACTGGCTACCAATAG
>NW_015539929.1:43059-46251 GCF_001515605.1 Sinocyclocheilus anshuiensis
TATATATTCTGTTTTCATTTTAATTTGTAGTGCATTTTTGTAAATGTAGTTTTTTTATGTCTATATAGGTTTTATTATTATTATTTATTTATTTCAATTTTAGTTTCAAGATAATTTAGTACATCAAGTTAAAGTTGAAAAATAAAATAAAATAAAAATTGGTAAGCGTTTGATAAGAATTGTTAAACGTAAATGAGAAATGTTGACAACTCACTGAAATAAAGGAAGTTAAAATTCATAAATAAAGTAAGTTAGTTTCAAAGTTTGTGTAATGTGTGTAAGATTTATGTTTTGTTTTTTTTATTTATTTGCATTTTTATCAAAAATACAGCAAAAAAAAAGTAATATTGTAAAATATTATTTCAATTTAAAACTGTTTTCTATTTCAATATATATTTTAAAATGCAATTTATTCCTGAGATGGCATTTTCAACATAATTACTCCAGAAATCTTTTGTCACATTAATAAATAATGTTGGTTTTGGTCAATTTAATGTGTCCTTGCTAAACAAAGTATTCATTTCTTTGAAAAAAAAAAGAAAAAAAAGAATGGTAGCGTGTATATGAGATAGTTTTGGATGTTTAATTGTGCGTGCTCATTTTTTACATTTAGAATACCTGTGCCACAATCTAATCCAAGTAAATTTTTTTTTAATTTGTAATAATTTTGAAATAATTTTTAAAAGTTGTCTTGCTGTTTATAAATTGTTTTTTGTTATAAACAGTCTGTTGGGAACAGCTTTCATGTGTGGACGGTGTGTGAACGTCACCTGTCGCAGCAGCTCCGGACTCAGCCAGGGCAGCAGAGACGGACTGTGTTGAGGCATGTCAAACACAGCTCTCATCCTCTTGCCATCCTTCATCAAACTGTACACACTCTGCATCCCCGACAAACACACACGGCCTTCAGCTGACAGCAGCACATGACTCGCCTTCACACCCCTGCAGGACACACCAGGTGAGGAGACCAGATTCAGTCGGGTTTCTCGTCTCTGTGAAACAGTCATCGTGTGCTCACCTGTGCACGTAACCCATGTGATGCAGGTACTCCAGCGCTCGGAGCACCCCGTACAGCAGGTACGCTATCAGAGACTCGCTCATTCCGTCCGGAAAATACGACCTGAGCAGAGAGTCTGCAGAACCTGAATGAGACACGTGCGGAGAGGGAAATGAAACAAGGGAAGGATGGGAAAAGAAAGAGGATGTTCTGTGAATTCCAGGTGACTCTTACCGTAGCTCATTAGAGGAGACAGCACCCAGAGCTGACAGCACGAGCTGAACACCAGTCTGGACGTCAGCAGGTTTGGGTGACGGAACAGTCTGGACAGGAGAACCTCGTTCTGCAAATAATACACATAACTATAAATGCACCAGCACTTTTGTCTACATAAGATTTGTGTGAATGCTTCTAAAATTCTGAAAATGTCCCACAAATACAGTCAGTCCTCTTAAAGCAATAGCTTAATCATCATTGCAGGGGCAAATAATGACAGAATGACAGAAACTATTGCTTTAACGCATTCCAAAAAATTAGCATTCTGTCATTATTTACTCGCCCTCTAGAAGCTTGCGTTCTGCAAGTGAACGTCCCTTTATTGTGCCATCCCAAAGATTGTTAATTGTTCATTCTGAGCTGTAATATTTGCTAAGGGTCTCTGTGTGTGTACCTGCGCTCAGGCTGCTGCTGCAGGCACAGTTGGACCAGGTTGTGCAGTGTGGCCGAGTGGTTTTTGGGGGCGGGGCTTTGAGGTCTCTCCGCTGTGGCAGTACGGGTCAGACTTCCGGTCGCAACACTCTCGCAGAACCTCGTTCTGCAAATAATACACATAACTATAAATGCACCAGCACTTTTGTCTACATAAGATTTGTGTGAATGCTTCTAAAATTCTGAAAATGTCCCACAAATACAGTCAGTCCTCTTAAAGCAATAGCTTAATCATCATTGCAGGGGCAAATAATGACAGAATGACAGAAACTATTGCTTTAACGCATTCCAAAAAATTAGCATTCTGTCATTATTTACTCCCTCTCATATTGTTGCGAACCCAAATGCTGTTATATTTGCTTCGAATAATGACATTATTGTCAATCTGTTTCATGGAACGGTAAAAAAAAACAAACAAACATTAATAATAACATTAATTAATTTTATTATTAATTTATTCTTTTTTTTTTGGCATTTTTGGAAGTTTACTCCATACATCAACAGTCCCTATGAAAACAGTTCCATGTAACATTAAACAAAAAAAATTTACTAATTTTACTTCTTGCAAATTGGTATTATATACATATTTATGTATGCAACATGTTTTCATTATTAAAATGTAATTGATTTTCACTACAACAATGCTCTTGTAAACATAATAATATAAATATTATTTTCAAATATATATATTAGTGCTGTCAAATGATTAATCGCGATTAATCGCATCCAAAATAGACGTTTTTGTTTACATGATATACAGCAGTCAACATTTCAAGTGGATCAAAATAATTAATCAAAGTTGTCTTAAGACAAGAACGCATTTTGGTTTTAGGTTTTAGGACAATTTTAACGAAAGGTTTTGATCCACTTCAAATCTTGACTACTGTATGTATGTGTCCACACCGGAGCGGGACACCTTGAGCGCACCCATGTCCCCGAGCGGGTAAGGAGGGACGTCGAGGAGACAACAGTGAGAACCCCGCAGCTTCTGAAGCAGCATCTCAAGAAGAAGAAACAGGAAGTGAGTGTTCAGTAATCAGGGTCTAATGCTCGCAGGTGCAGTAGATGCACAGGTGAAGAACTGCAGTACCAGAGTGGGCGGCATGTCCTGGAATGGCACTCTGCCACTGACCAGCTCACACACCACGATTCCCAGACTGTAGATGTCTGACTTCACTCCATAGCCGTGAAGATCCTTCATCACAAAAAGAGAGACACAAAAAACCCCAGCATAATTTCTCATGAAGCTCAATGTTTAGAACTGATGTTGGTGTTTACATTGACCAGGCCTTATAAATAAGAATGTACAATATATTAGTAATATATCAGTTATCAGCCAATATTAGCGATTTTTTAAAAATGTATTCTTCTCAGATTATTATTCTTCTTTATTTTAGTATTAAGATATTATTATACATTTTCAATGAACCTTTTTATATACATATATATATACACACACACACATATATATATATATATATATATAT
>NW_015539929.1:46514-47759 GCF_001515605.1 Sinocyclocheilus anshuiensis
TTGTTTTTGTTCACCAAGGCTGCATTTATTTGATCAAAAATACAGTAATATTGTGAAATATTATTGCAATTAAACTGTTTTCTATTTTAATTAGTGCTGTCAAATGATTAATCGCGATTAATCGCATCCAAAATAGACGTTTTTGTTTACATGATATACAGCAGTCAACATTTCAAGTGGATCAAAATAATTAATCAAAGTTGTCTTAAGACAAGAACGCATTTTGGTTTTAGGTTTTAGGACAATTTTAACGAAAGGTTTTGATCCACTTCAAATCTTGACTACTGTATGTATGTGTACTGTGTTTATTTATTATGTATATATAAATACACACACATACTGTATATATTTTGAAAATATGCTTTGAGGTCTCTCCGCTGTGGCAGTACGGGTCAGACTTCCGGTCGCAACACTCTCGCCGATCCCCGAATCCACACCGGAGCGGGACACCTTGAGCGCACCCATGTCCCCGAGCGGGTAAGGAGGGACGTCGAGGAGACAACAGTGAGAACCCCGCAGCTTCTGAAGCAGCATCTGTAGAAGAAGAAACAGGAAGTGAGTGTTTGGTAGTCACGGTTGCGAGCAGTAGATGGCACATGTGAAGAACTGCAGTACCAGAGTGGGCGGCATGTCCTGGAACGGCACTCTGCCACTGACCAGCTCACACGCCACGATTCCCAGACTGTAGATGTCTGATTTCACTCCATAGCCATGAAGATCCTTCATCACAGAAAGAGAGACACAAAAATCTCAATGTTTTTAGAACTGATGTTGGTGTTTACATTGACCAGGCCTTATAAATAAGAATGTACAATATATTAGTAATATATCAGTTATCAGCCAATATTAGCGATTTTTTAAAAATGTATTCTTCTCAGATTATTATTCTTCTTTATTTTAGTATTAAGATATTATTATACATTTTCAATGAACCTTTTTATATACATATATATATACACACACACACATATATATATATATATATATATTCAAATATATATATTAGTGCTGTCAAATGATTAATCGCGATTAATCGCATCCAAAATAGACGTTTTTGTTTACATGATATACAGCAGTCAACATTTCAAGTGGATCAAAATAATTAATCAAAGTTGTCTTAAGACAAGAACGCATTTTGGTTTTAGGTTTTAGGACAATTTTAACGAAAGGTTTTGATCCACTTCAAATCTTGACTACTGTATGTATGTGTACTGTGTTTATTTATTATGTATATATAAATACACA
>NW_015539929.1:47916-48379 GCF_001515605.1 Sinocyclocheilus anshuiensis
CTTTATATTTACATAATAAATATACACAGTACACACTCATATATTATGTAAACAAAAACTTTTATTTTGGATGTGATTAATCGTTTGACAGCACTAATATATATATTTTTTTATTTTATTTTTGTGCTGTCAAATGATATATATATATATATATATATATATTTATTCATTCATTCATTCCTTCCTTCCTTTTATTTTAGCCCATTTTATATATATTTATGTGACCCTGGAGCACAAAAGCAGTCTTAAGTCGCTGGGGTATATTTGTAGCAATAGCCAACAATACATTGTATGGGTCAAAATTATCAATTTTTCTTTTATGCCAAAAATCATTAGGACATTAAGCAAAGATCATGTTGCATGAACATATTTAGTAAATTTCCTACTGTAAATATAACAAAACTTAATTTTTGATTAGTAATATGCATTGCTAAGAACTTCATTTGGACAACTTTAAATGAGA